>NC_052508.1:29361689-29615828 GCF_014356525.2 Nilaparvata lugens | reverse complement strand
GTAATGAAAAATGGTATGTAGAAGAAAGTTATCTTCTAGGAAACGAGGTAAAGGAATCTTGAGTTCGGCTAGCAAAATTGTCAAAGGTATAGCGGGTACTGCGGGGGACATTACATCAACTATTATAAATAAATTAATAAACGCATCACCTGAAATTCACCTCCCGGGGGGGTACCAGTGGTGTGGCCCTGGCACCAAGGTAATGAAGGTTAAAGAGGAGGGATCAAGGTATAAATTCATTAGATAGAGCCTGTAAGGTACATGATATAGCATACACTCAAAATAGTGATAATAAGTCGCGAGCGATTGCAGACAGAGCTCTTGCAAACACAGCATGGGAAATATTCAAGAATCCAAAATCATCTCTAAGTGAAAGAGCACTTAGTTATCTTGTAACAAACGTGATGAAAGCTAAAGCAGCGTTTGGCGGTGGATTGAGAAAGAAGAAGAAGAAGAAGAGCAAGTGTTGGGAAAACTCATAGCAGCTCGATAAGGAAAAAAGCTATTGCTCAGTTGAAACAGCATATTGCAGGTAGAGGTTACTATTTGAAACCGTACCCTCCAATCTCGAGAGGTGGTCGTATTTTGATTGGGCCCAACTCCACATCCTCCTCACCATATGGTGTAAGTTTATTCCCAAAGAAAAAAAGAGTTAAAAACGTAGAACGACAAAGAAGGTGAAAAAATGAATATCGATGGTGAATTGTCCAATCACGATCTAATAAAATGGTGTAAATTATTACAAATTCCCCTACGAGGTGTATACATGATAGATACATTACCTAATAAAATTCTAAAAAATGAGAATTGTATTGTTAATTTAGACACTCAATCCGGACATGGTACACACTGGGTGGTTATAAGAAACGAGGATCAAATGTTTACTATTTTGATCCAATTGGTAATTTACAACCACCTTATGAATTGAATAAATATTGGAAAAAAGAAACAGGTGTAAAATTTTTTACAATGTTGAGCACATGCAACCATTACATACAAATATATGTGGACACCTTATGCTCTTGTTTTTTGCGAACCAGTTGTAATCCAGTATTTGTACCGAAAACATATAAGATGGTTGTTATTACATTACGATCTAGATCAAGTGATCTCTATGAACATTTACAAGAAATTCTCGATTTGGATAAAATAAAGAATGGGAAATTGGATTGATTAATTTCTGTACTTACAATAGCATTGCAAATGTTATAAAAGGTAAAAATTCTACCTTCAAATATGGTGATAAATTAATTGATCTTGATACGGGTGCATATGAAGTTGATGACATTATATTAGCTTTAAAGAGTAAATTGAATAGTGACGAAAAGAAACTTAATATAAGAGCTAACACAAATACTATGAAGCTCGAAATTCGTTCTGATAAGCCTATTGACTTTACATCATCTACTTCAATAGGAAAAATGCTTGGTTTTGATAATGTTATATTACAACCGAATAAATGGTATTATTCTCAGCATTTAGTTAGCATAACAAATATTAACTCTATTGTAGTTGAGTGCAATATAGCCTGTGGGAGTTACCCGATGGCAAACAGAAACATATTATATACGAGTTCTCACCTAGAGTACCTAGCGGGTATTTGATAAATGAAACGCCTAATCCGATAATCTATATGCCTTTAAACACACATAGAATTCAAAGCATTAATGTAAAGGTAACCGATCAAGAAGGATCGTTTATTGATTTCCGAGGAGATATAATTACAATTAGACTTCACATTCGTGAAAAACAAAGAACTTGAAATGGGATTCCTCGTTTTCAAACCTCGCACTAGCATTTGCTCACAGAAGCTCATTAGAGACTCGAACGTGATAGAGTCAACACCTAAAAAGCTACGTGCTATATCAGCGAAAAGCGTGAGAATATTGGAAAAGTTGGGATTTATAGTAGATTGGCGTCATGTACGGCGCAGCAATTAGTGAAATTCTCGATGTTGAATCTCAACTCGAGTTCTATAATGATATTACTAAATTTCAGTTCCATACTCATACAGTATATTTTGGGTCAAGAAATTAAACCCTCAGATGAAGCTCACATCCATGTGGCTCCTATGGATCAGTACAGCCTTCCATGCAAATCATTTATATTTATTGAGGGGGAGGTGAAGTGTACAAAACCAGCTGCGAAGGCTGGGGATGCTCCGATAGAAGCTAAGTATATATTATCCAGTAACCTCATTGGAAATCTCTTTGATGAAATTCGATATGAATTGGCTGGACAACAAATTTCTAAATCAAGACTAATTGGATTAACATCAACAATTAAAGCTATACTAGTGAAAAATATGTTTGATAAGAACACATATCACTTGGCCGGGTTTGACAGAGCAGGATATACACTGAAAGATAATAAGTTTACATTCTGTGTACCTCTTAAATTAGTTTTACCATTTTTTGAAGACTTTCAAAGAATAATTTTAAACTTGAAACAAGAACTTGTATTATTAAGATCGCCAACAGATCTCAATTGCATCGAGTCTACAGAAGCAACAAACGTTAATATAAAAATAACGAAGCTTCAATGGAGAATTCCCTATATTACTTTAGAAGATCATGTGAGGTTGAAATTTTTGAGATTGCTCGATGCTGATACACCGCTGAAGCTGAGCTTTCGTCATTGGGAGATCTCAGAATTACCAAATTTACAAAATAGCACTGTTCATTCTTGGGCAGTAAAAACCGCATCCCATCTCGACACACCAAAGTATGTTGTTTTAGCATTTCAAACAGATCATAAGAATAAAAATTAATGAATCAATCTCAGAATTTGATAGTTGTAATCTTCAAAATGCAAAGGCCTACTTGAACTCTGACTATTTTCCTTATGAAAACCTCCTTGGTAAACAAGAATTGATGTACCGTATGTTTTTGGATTTTCCCTCGGCGTACTATAACCATAGTATCAATACTGAGCTTGGAACAGAGATTGATTTTGACACATTTCGTACTAAAACACCCCTGATTGTAATTGACTGTTCACATCAATCTTCTCATTTGAAATCCTCCACAGATATTAGAATAGATATGGAATTTAAGGAAGCTGTACCTCCAAATACTTCCGCTTATTGCATTTTAATCAGTGATTGTATCATGGAGTACACTCCCCTTACTTCCATGGTGAAGGAAGTTCAGTAATTTCTCGATAGAGCACAAGCTATATAAGTATTGCATTTTTCAAATTTTACTCATTTGAGGTTTTAGCTTTGATCGTTTAACATCTAGAATGTCTTCTAATTCTGAGAAGAAAACACGCTCTATCGGGATACAGTGTGATCTTGATAAAGAAGACAGCATCTACTATGACTCAAGATGTAGTACACCTATAATGTCTTCTAATTCTGAGAAGAAAACACAATCTATTGAAACGCAGTGTGATCTTGACACCGAACAAGACTTCTTCTACTATCACTCAAGATGTAGTACACCTAAACCACAGGAGGAGAATGGAGGAGGAGGAGGAGGAGGAGGAGAAGGAGGAGGAGAAAGGAGGACAAAGGAGGAGGACAAAACAGCACAAGAGGAGGAATCCTCCTGTAAAAAATTTGCAACAGTCGACATGCATTGGTTCAAGGGAACTTCTAATCAAATTATCGTGAAAGAAATCGGAATCGTAGATCAGCTAAATAGCTTTGTTGTGTTACATTTCAAGTCGCCATTTGCAAAGTCGGAATTGAATGCTAAATTGCGTAAGCAAGTAACATGGGCTGAGAACAATTATCACAAAATATGCTGGGAAGATGGTAATTTTATTTATACAGACAAATTATTGATATCTTATCTTGAAGGATATGATAAAATCTACACAAAAGGTACAGAGAAAGCTAAGTTTCTTAGAAGGTTACACAAAAACGTATGTTGTTTACCGGATGAAATTGACAAACCAAATTTTTACTACTTTACAAGTTCTTGGTGTTATAATGCCTGTGAAATTCATCATCGCAATCTGCATGGTCGATGTGCGCTATTTGCAGCGGTTCATTACAATACTTTGATAATGAAAAATATGGACTCATCTCCAAATTTCATGTGTGAAAACAATAGAATGCTTAGCATGAAAAAATGTCAACTCTATTCAAATACAGAAAAGAAAAACTTTGCAAGATATGGCTTTTTCTATAACGGACAAGAAATTCAATGTGTTTATTGTAAGCAAGCATTGAAATATCATACTGCTCGTGTATGTTGCATTGGAGGGAAGGCGCAGGAACCGTTTAATTTCTCTATATTAGTACCGACATATGTATAGTTTCTTCATTTGCTCATCATGGACCCGTGCAAGTGGATGCAAGCTGATAGTGAATTGGAAATGAGGTTAGAACAGTGTATTGATTGGTATGATGCCTGTGAAATTGCAATTAAACATTCAACTCATGAAAATCATCATTTGGTGAAACAACTAAAAGACATTTTCTTAAACACAGTGAATTTGAATGATATAAATGATTATCTATGCTATTACAGACCTCATAAACTGTCTGTTAGTAAACTAATAAAAATTGAAGAGGAAGTGATGAACAATTGTAGTGAATTGTGTGAATAAATTTCTAGTGTATACTCGATTGTTTTCATTGTACCTGCAATGTCTAAGTTTAATCGTTCAGTATTGCTTTGTTAGTTGAGCTGAAAAGATCTCACATGCGTTGAAGCTCAATGCTATAAGTGTGCAGATACAAGTAGTTTCTTATCACGTTTCACCTGTACATATACTCAACTGAAAAATATGGTTGATTGTTATAGCTTTTCAAAGTTCAAGAAACTATCTCGTCTCTTGATGACAATTTCATTCAATGGATTTGATCTAATTGCAAAGAATATTAAATTTTCAACGGGTGATGAGGTGAGTGATCTTGCATTAACAAAAACAGAAAATCTTCACTTTCCAATTCTATCTGAAATTTTTGAATTATTGGATGCATTAGAAAACGGTCATTTCCATTATGGTTGTTCAAATAATGATGAATCATTAGCTATTGTTAATAATTCTAATGATCTCTGGAAATGCTTATATGACATTGCCAATAAAAAATTTAAAAGATCATAGTTCGCTCTCTAGAGAGTTTAAAGATACATGAGTATTTGGATATACAAGTTCATTCTATGCATTAGTTATGATTGAGGAAACATTAAAAATATAACGTTCGTTGTGTGTACAACCCGTTGTCAAGAACATGTTTCAGTTAAGTTCGTTTCACTTGAATCTGTCAGTAGATTGCCTCTCTCTCTCACACACATATCTCTCTCTCTACTATTAATCATCAAATAGACCATGACTAAATGTAATTGAGCATGACTGAATGTAATTAGCCATGACTATATTAACTAGAGCATGACAAGAGAGAGAGAGAGAGTATCATCTTCCTCTCCTTCTTCTTCTCCTTCTTCTTCTCCTTCTTCTTCTCCTTCTTCTTCTCCTTCTTCTTCTCCTTCTTCTTCTCCTTCTTCTAGAGAGAGAGAGAGAGAGTGAGGTTCTTCTAAGGGGTCGGGGGCGGGAGAGGAGTGGGAGAGGTGCGGGGGGAAGGGGGGAAGGTAGGATGGGTGCGACGGGAGGGGGGAGGGGGGAAAAGTCATAAAAAAGCTTCCCAAAACCGGCATTACCCGTCTACTATAGCGGTAACCAAGGATTTCCAATGAGTTAATAGTGGTGCAGGAATTTCATCATCCCATCCAAGGCGTTCAGACCACAGAGTGTGCATGAATAACTTAAACAGGAGAATAAGCGGTGATAGCCATCCCAGTGGGTCATAAATTCGTGCAATGAAGGTGAGTATTGTTCTTTTCGTGCTTTTTTCAGAAAAGGCAGAGATGAAATATCGGAAATCATCGGCAAGCGGACTATACACAATACCAAGGACTTTGGCGGTTGCAGTATCATCAAACAGGCATTCCTGATTGCTCAAATATTCGGGCGACATATGCTCAATCAACTCAGGTGTGTTGGAATTCCATTTCCTCAATTCAAAGGAGGCGAGTGACAATAACTCATTGAGTTCTTTGATAAGTGAATGTGCAGTATTCAGGTCATTGCTTCCGCCAAGTATGTCCTCGACATACGTTTGCGACTTCAGTACTTGACTGGTGAGTGGGAAAGCTTCACCTTCGTCCTCCACTAATTGTTGCAGAGTACGCTGAGCAAGATACGCGCTAGAAGATACTCCATAAGTCACTGTTAACAGTTCAAATTCTTGAATTTTTTCTTGGTGGGTGGGTTTCCAAAATATATGTTGATGCTGGCGGTCTTCAGGTCTCAGCAAGATTTGTCTGTACATTTGTTTGCAGTCTGCAAGGATGACAAAGCGGTATGAACGAAAGCGGGTTAACACTTGGACTATGTTTGTTTGAAGTTTAGCTCCAGGCAGCAACACATCGTTAAGTGAGAGCCCATTGGCGTCTTTGCTAGATGCATTGAAAACAACTCGAATTTTTTGAGTGTTGTCATTTTTCTTGAATATTGCGTGATGTGGTATGATGTAATCGACAGCGGAATCAGCGATTTTCAAGTGACCTAAGTCACGATACTCATGCATGAAGTCAGAGTATTTGGTTTCAAGTTCATCAGATTGACTCAGTTTTTTCAGTAATCCTAACTGATTGTGGTATGCCTTGCTGCGGTTATTGCACAGAGCGGGAGCGCCAGGTTTGAAAGGCAGTGCCACAACATACCTTCCTTCAGAGGTGCGATAAGTAGTGGATTGGTACAGTTTCTCACACAACTCGTCTCTGGGCGATGACTCTTTTCGAACGGGGATGGCCTCTTCGGTTTCCCAAAATTTGTTCATGATGGTGTTGAGCTGTGCTTCCTGTGCAAACATAGTGCAAATGAGTTGCATTTCGTTGAGCGGTGCAGGCGAGTCCTCAATATTCAATCTACCACTTAAAACGTAACCAAAGATTGTGGCAAAGGCGGCAGGGTTACCAGGAATAATGGAATTTTCTGCGGATATAAAGATGTTGGAGTATAAATTGGCACCAATCAGTAGGTCGATTTCAGCAGGCTCATCAAAATTAGGATCAGCGAGGTTCAGATGCGCAAACGAATTCTTTAGTGCGGGGTGAAGCGGAAAGACAGGAAGATTGCCAGCAATTTGATCTAATACAAGAGCTTCGGTAGAAAGAGCAATATCAAATTGAGGTTCTGACAATATTCTTAACTGCACAATGCCTTTGACAGATGTCCTTTTTTCAGAGATTCCATTCAGTTGGATTTGAGCGGGCACAACAACTAAACCCATTGCGGTGGCGGCTCGGGTGGTGATAATGGAGCGCATGGAACCAGAGTCCAACACAGCACGCAACAAGAAGGGTTGATTGTATTGGTTCAAGACTGTAACGACAGCGGTACCAAGTAAAGCGGAAGCATGTACGACCTTCACCTAAGTGCAGCCACTAAAAGTGTGTGGTATAGAAGATAGAGAACTGTTTGTTACATATTGTGCACTGGAGGCAGGGCTTGAACTTACGGGCGGAGATGCACAACTGTTGACTGGCGGCAAACTAGGAGGCAGATTAGAGCTGATAGCCAGGTTTGGTGTGCTGCTAGAAGGTGCATGATAAGAGCTTACTGGCGGTCGCGGTGGGGCAGCGGCAAAAGTCGGCACAGGTAGCAGGCTGAAACCAGGAGGAGGCGCATGGTGCGTGGTGTTTCAGCTAGTACCGGTATGCGGGCGTCCATATTGATTTGGTGCTTGGTGTGGCTCAGCAAACCGATGTTCAGAGCATTGTTCTTTAAAAAGTAATGATTGAAGATCATTAGCATTGTTGCACAGAAGCGTATGATGGTGATTAGAGCGGCAGTTCTTGCAGCAAATCGTTGAGTTGCAATTTGCTTTCAGGTGAGACCCTAGGCAAACAAAGCACCTCTTGTGTTGCTCCACAATTTGATTGCGTTTGGATACTGATTCTCTTTTGAAAATGTCGCATCCATACAATTGATGTCCTTCTGAACAAAGAACACAAATGCCACCACTGATTGGATATCCAGTTTTGGTTGAAGAGAAGGGCTGCTTTCTCTGTTGATAATTACTTGTGCTAGGTTCAGCTTTAACAGAAATGGGATCTAAATATTCAATGCTGGCGCTAATTACTTGTTCATATTTGCGGGTTAGTGCGGTCACTTCCAGAGATTTTTCTTGACTAGCCACAAAACTCAATAAACGGTCAAAGGTGGGAACTTGATCATCTGGTATGGATTCTTCAAATTTCGTGCGGACAGAAAGCAGTAATTTGCAAATGCACATCATGGTAATCAAAAAATCAGCTTGGTTCAGGTTCATGTTAAATAGCGATCATTTGGCTGAGTTGAGCTCGATAGAAAATTTTTTCAAAGTTTCAGCCAGAGTAGTAGAAGGAACAAAGGTATCGAATTTATTATATAAACTATATGCTTGATACCGGATATTGTTGTATCATTTGTGCAAGCTGTCATAGGCAGCTTTGTAGCATTCAGCGGTGTTGGCGTAATTTTGAATCAAGGTCAAAGTGTCACCACTTAAATATGAAGTTAGAAGATGGTATTTGGCCTCACTGGAATAGTCTTTACTGGTGTGAACAGCAGCATCAAAAACATTTTTGAAAACATTCCATTCATGAGGTTCGCCTGAAAATGTAGGTATCTGCAACTGAGGTTTCACAAAATTATTAATTGGCAGTTCATTAGCGGTAACAGCAGGTTTAGGAATGGTATCAACCAGCTTGATACTATCAAATCTGCTTTGGAATTGGATTTGCAGTTCAGCAAACTCCAAGATAACTTCCTCAGATAGTGACTCTCTATCTGTTGCCTCATATTCACTCATTAATCTATAAAATTTTTTATCCAGACCAAAATAAAATTCATAGTCATTATTAGTCATAGGTACTTGCTCATTGTACTTATCAGCTAGAGAAGATATCGATTGGTGCAATCTTCTTAGCTTATTCAATAATGGGAAATTCGACGCCATGATTGTTATGAATAATCATACAGAAATAGAAAAATAGGTTACCAGATTGAAATTTACAACCGAAAAAGTTCAGATTAGCGGTCAGAACAGTTTAAGTTAATGGCCAAAAAAGTTCATATTTAACAAGAAATAGTTCAAGATCAATGTTCAAAATCAATAGTTTGTAGATCAATGTTCACAATTAATAAAAGATAGGCGGTAATTCACTACGTTTAGTGGTAAGAAAACACACAGTTAGCGGTAAAAGTTTGTAGCTGACTGTTAGGCACTGAAGTTCAAAATCAAAACAAAACTTTTTAGGTTATGTCGAACCGGGTGTAAAAGTTCGATAGTTAACAGCTCGATAGTCGATATCATAAGTCACTAATCAATGTTTTCAGATTTCGATACAAGATGGCGGTCGAAAGCATCCAAATCGAAAATTTACGATTTTCCAAGAAAACTCACAAAGAAACTCTCAGAAAAAATTGAAATGAGCGTTTTCACTGTTCATAGGTCGCTTTTTCTCCAACATTTGGCCGCGGTGGACCAGGTTTCGTATCCGGCCTGGAGGACCAGGTTTCGTGTTAGAGCCAATGAGGTGGACTCCTAAACACGTTACTTAGTAGCTCAGAAAATAAAATTGTTACCTTTAAAGGCATCTCGTTCAGGTATGGCGGGTTCACAGTGGACTGTATGAGCGGTCTCCTCGTTCTGGTAGGCGGTAACACGTTCAGATAATCAGGATTCACTTGCACTGGCGATGATAAATACATGGGCCCATGTTGTGGCGAAGAGATTACACAAAGAAGATCCAACTCTAGATATTTAGCGGAGTGCTCAAACAATAACTTTTCCTAACTAGTCGCGGTAGTAGTTCAAATTCAAACAAGCGAAGTGGTAATACACATTTATAACTTCTATAAAAAGAGAAAAAACCATGAAGCGTCAGGGAACCAAGCTTCCTCAAGCAGTTACAAGTCGGAAGAGAGAACTGGGAAGCAAAAAGGCGGGGGAAAAACAGGGAGAACAGTTCCAACTACATAATTATAGAACTAAGCGATCTTAGAGCGGCTGATGGCAGTGGCATGCTAGATGGCCGTGGGTGAGCGTGGTCGATTCAAATGGCTTGGCCCATACAATATGTATATTTAATACTGGTACGTGGACTTCAAGTCGGTTCAGAATTAGACAAATTGAAACCTGTTCAGTCTATAGATTTACTAGAACATATTTTGGTCAATGAGTGATAATTAATAAAAATAACAATTAAAAATCTCAGGGTATGTGTGTTTGTGTCGTGCATGGAAATAAGCTTCCTTCATATATCAATAAATTCATAAAAGAGTTCTTATAAACTATATGATAGTATTCAACACATTGCAAATTTCTTAAACTTGAATAAATTTATATAGCACTTTGATTAATTCCCCAATTCACTGATAAAGGCCTGCTAATGAGCTCATTATAAACTAATACACTCACAATAATGATGTTCTTGTAGTTCTTGTAGAATTATTAATTATCTCCAATAATTAATTGGCCAGGTCCTTTTCATCTCTGTGGGGCTCGTGTATGGTCCAGATTTCTTATAGATTTCTATCAGTATTAAAAATATATTTACGGGAATAAATTACAGTTAAGAACTCTTTAACAACACTGAGTTCACAAATAATCAAACATCAATTACATATACTTGACATTTAAAAAAGGGATTGGCTTGATGTTTTAAAAATTAATTGGAAAAGAGGCCCTATTCTCCATGTGCTCCTCACAGGTCGAGATCACAAACCAGAGAGAATGATTTTCAGAAAATTTCATCTCTTCCTCAAACGATTCATAAGCTTTCCTCTGATTGGCTTTCTAATCTTAGTAAGACGTGATGTAATTGGTTACTTAAGATTCAGGGGTTCTCCAACTTTGTTATACAAAGATAAATAAAAGTTTCTAAATAAATAAATAAAGTAATAGTCTGAGAGTATTCCAATGAATAAATCTCGATATATGATGCTATGATACAATATACATTTAATTTTTTATGTGAGTTTTGTGTACTCTTGGTTTTCATACTTAAACCATTGGTTTTCATACTTTTCATAGATCTCAATAAATACTCAAGTAACAATAATAGTTGCTGTTATCTATTTACATAAACCTTCCCTAGTATATATTATATATATTTTATGAGTAAAAATCATAATTCAATTCATATTAGTTGATCGAACAATCAGCTGATTTGTTAGATATTGATTCAATAAACTGTGGATTCATCCTAGATCAATTGATGTATTAAATCAAAACAAAGGATTCTAACCTCAAATTGTACATGCAATCTTTTATTTTTTATAATCTGCCAATAATAAACAAGCTGCTTTATTATTTTATTTACTGCCAAAGTATTCTCATTATTGTTCAATTACAATTTTGAATGGTTCTCTTATCGCTTTAAATAATATGATTACTCTTTATCATAAATAATATCTGATTTCGTTTGAGTGGTACGTTGACTAGGCTATCTATTCTTTTCATTTTACAATTCTACTAAAGCTCAGTTGTTTACTTCAAAAGTATTTTATGGTGTTAAAACTCCATGTCACAAGTTAGACTTTGAGAGAAAGTGATGAGTCATACTATGAGCAAACGTCGGCGTAGTTGTTAGATCTGTCGGCTTATTCGTAAGATCCCCATGTGAAAGCACAGTAGAGCTGCAAAATATGAAATATGATCTTCAGTAATATGATCCTCCAGGAGTGAGGACTCTGCCATGTGAAACTGGCCTAAGGGTATTCAAGAGTCCCTTAAAAATATGAATAAGGTAGTAGACAATATAAAACAAGTGGAAGTAGGCCTACGTTAAGCTATGCTGATATGGTGCAGTTGCCAGGAAAATCGAAGGAAAATAAAGTTGCAGGGAACAATGTTAGGAAACTACAACCACAGGAGCATATAGTTATGTTGCAGCCAGTCAAACCAGTCCTGAACGAAGTGGAAAACAGTGGAATTATTTCCTATTATAACAGGAAAATAAAGTTGCAGGGAACAATGTTAGGAAACTACAACCACAGGAGCATATAGTTATGTTGCAGCCAGTCAAACCAGTCCTGAACGAAGTGGAAAACAGTGGAATTATTAAAAATGTATTGCAGGAGAATATCAAAAACAAGGATGATATTAGAGTTAAGAAGACCGTGAATGTTAGAGGGGGTGGCCTCATGATTTTTCTGAATTCCGAAGAGGACAAGAAGAAAATAATTGAATAGGCGTTGAAGACTGGAAATATGAAAAATTTGAAAATAGTTGAACCACAGAATAGGAAGCCACGTTTAATAATTTATGATGTCCCTAGTGATTTAAGCAAAGAGGAACTAGCCGAGAGCATTTTCAACAAAAACTTTGCTAGCTCTGAACTAGGAAAAGAAGCATTTTTAAATGGGTGTAAGCCTCTCTACAAGGTTGGACCAAAGAACAAGGAAGTATTTCATTGGATCATTGAATGTGAGCCCGAGATAAGAAGAATTCTAATAAATAGGAAACGAGTCTTTGTCGACATGACTTCTTGCAGGTTAAATGACTTTATTTCAGTTCAACGGTGCTTCAAGTGCCAGTGCTTTGGTCACGTTTCAAAGTATAGCAAAAAAGAAAGTGAAGTCTGTGGTCACTGTTCTGAAGATCATAGCACTAAAGATTGTCCAAATACCGCCAAGGAAGCAATATGTAGCAATTGTAAGAAGAACAAAAAGCCATCAAATCATAAAGTTCACGGTCCACAATGTCCTAGCCACCAGAAATCATTGCAGCAATTGATTGAAAAGACTAATTATGGGATTGTTGAGAAATAGATATTGTTCTCAAAAAATAATAAATCAGGCTGGAAATATTGTGTTGGAAATTAATGAAATTTTAGGTGATTTGAATGATACAAATAGAGTTCAACAAAGATCAAAAAGTAGGACATCACTTGTATTTAATTTTAGAGGTTACACTGACTTGAATATTTCCTTCGCCAGCGTGAAAAACGAAAAAGTAAATATTTGCAAGGGCATTGCTACCATAGTAAATAGGAAATGTATGAGCATTGATTACTTCAACCCTTCAGCTGAGAAGGGTTTTTCGGAGGTCAAAGCTTGGCTTGACAATCATACTCTAACCTTAAATTATAAAAAGTCTTCCTTTATTACTTTTACACCAAATACTGCAACTCAACCATTGAATCAAATAATTTTGAAAAGTCACAAGAATAGCTGTAACGGACTAGGTTCAGGCTGTGACTGCCCTTCACTGGAGAACTCGAAGTCTGTTAAATACCTGGGAGTAATGATTGACCAGCATCTAAGATGGGATACTCATATTCAGTCATTATGTCATAAAGCCAAATATCTAATACAAAAATTTTATAGAATAAGCCTCTTGAAACTACCACAGCTTGCCAAAATGACCTATTTCACTTACGCTCAATCTGTTCTGCAATACGGGATAAGAGTCTGGGGAGGCGCAGCTGAATGACACATTGGTAAGGTTTTCAACATACAAAAACATATAATAAAAATTGCACTTAACAAGCCGCGGCTCTACCCGACCAGAACACTTTTCGAGGAAAGCAAAATACTATCAATCAAACAGCTCTATTTAAAAAACCTAGCATTATATGTGGTAAAAAATAAAAATTTATTTAATATCCGGTATACTCCATACCATACACGTCGAGTTTTTAGATCTTCTGACATGACTGAAACTAATCTTAGTGTTTGTAGGATGCAATTTCCTTATAGGTGTGATAAGCTTGTGAATATAATTCCCCAAACCTTGTTTGCAAATTCTCCACCAAATAAACTAAAGATTGAAACCATAAATTGGATCAAAGCATCCACTGACTTCTCTGGTAACATAAGATAGTATTGTTGTGATTTGGATCGTTTCTCACTACTTTCTCCACTATATCAGAGCCGTAAGTTTTTCTAGCCCAATATTATCATTCGAGCTTACCGTACTCTAAAACAGCTTTATGCTTTTCTCATTTGCGTTCCTGTTGTGCTGTCTAGCCTAGCGATGTTTAAAATGTATAACTCCACTTTGAAGATTCTTCTACCTGCTTTTCAATTCCATTATTTACTACTTTTTTTGTATGTATTTTTTATCTCCTACTTTTTAATCCTACTTTATTTCATATTTTTTTTATGCCACTTTGTTTATAAATTTTTTGTAATCTATTTCTTTTTGAAGCTCACGAATGGACGTAAGTCTTGTGAGCTCCACATTCTATTTCTTGTAATAATTTTTGTATGTACATTGTCAATTTGATTTTCTATGTTGTACAAGAGATGAATGAATAAACTTGAACTTGAAACTTGAACTTCAATAGTCTAATTACTATATTTTCACAAACAAAGCAAATTGATGCATCAGTCAAATTCGACTAGTCATTGAAAATACTCAATTTGCTTTTATTGACAGATAATAGTAACTTGCTTTCCAATCTAAAAATATTACTATCTATTATCGATGAATGGGCTTCAGATAAACAAGCTCTGACAGTTGGAATTGATTTTTTTTGGAACCATGGCTGATGTATCTTGTATTGATCTCTTAAGTACTGTCTTGGCAACAAAACATATTGTTTGGACGTTATATGAATGTTCCCCTTTATTGTCTGGCATTGTGTGGTGGAGGGGGCAATTAAAGGGTGATGCGTATAGCATAATCGCGCCAGTTGCCGATTGACAGCCAATCAAACAGCTCACTTCTCATAATGTCGATTTTTGCAAAGTGATCTATTGATTTATTGTGATTTATTACAAGTGTCATCTTGTCTCGTATTGTGATCTGGACCCGGGATCCTAGAAGCAAGGAGGATTTGGACATGAAGGTAGGCCTATGTTATTGTGCACTTAGCCATTTAAATTGTTCAACTTGCTACCCGACGCCAGACAACCCCAAAAGTTCTCAATGTAATTGATACAGTCCACAAACCAGAGTGCTGTTTGAGCCAGTCTCTGTCGAATAAACATGGTCCAACCGTCCGGGATTGATTTGTTAATCGAATTTGAATAGGACATAAGTTTGAAATATCATCTAATAGGTTTGTTGTTTTTTATGCCTATTTTATTCTTGGTTTTTCTGTGTATATGGCTTGTTTTTGTCATCGTAGATGAATATACACTTTATTTGTGGTATTCTTAAGAAATTTGAGCTCAATTTAAGTTGGAAATTGAGTAGAACAAGTAATATTTTCGTAAATAATTGTGTCATAGTATTATTGCGTAAGATTGTTGCATTGGCGCCACAAGGCTGGACTGGCAAGTTCGTGTTGATAAGTAGAGAAAGACTTATACATCATCTAGCTGTAACAGTAACTGGAACTGTTACTTTTTTCAAAGGATAATTGCAGTTATTTGCATTGATTATTGTCATTACTTGTTTGTTCCAATGAGTATCGATACAGTATTATTAGCCTCGTAACCAATCATTCTCTACCGAGCATAAGTTGAAGTGCTGGCTAGGCTTGTATGATTAGATAAGCTAGCCATTGTTCGTTCCATTGTGTCGCCTGCTCTCGTGTTTTCCCTCTTATTCTTGTTTGGTTCTTTGTCTCACTCTCTCTCTCAACGAGCGCTCACTGTTATCGCCTCACTATGGGTGTTATCAAAGATTTGACATTTCAAAGAGATGCATTAATTTGTAAAATAAAACGGATTAATGAAATTGCCGAAGCTGTCGAAAAGGATCCAAAAAATAAAAAAAATGAAGAATTTATTGAAAGTTATGGGTGAGCATATCACCACCAGGTGGAGTTCAATGATATAATAGATAAGATGCAGAGCTACTATAACAAACAAAATCCTCGATTGGAGACAATTCAGCTTGAAATGTTGATGAGCAAATTTGATGAGATTTATTTCAATGTCAAGGCTATTCTCGAAACCTTACCATCCACTCAAACAAATTTGAATATTAGTTCTTCCAATGTAGCTTCTTCACCTACAACTGGAAATATCTCGTCAGTTGCCCTACCTAAGCTTTCTTTAATGACTTTTGACGGCAATTTGAAAATTTGGAGACAATTTAAAGATTTATTCAAAGCCACGGTTCATAATAATGGTCAAATTGCTGACATACAAAAGCATATGTATCTTCGGTCTGTACTGAGAGGCGATGCACTGTCAATCATTTCTGTAGTCCCATTGACAAGTGATCATCATGCTGAGGCATGGAAAATATTATTGAATCGCTACAATGACTCTTACAAGCTGACTGACATAAACTTGCAAGCAATTTTTGATATGCCAGCAGTTAATAAAGAACCAGACTCGCTATGAAAATTCATCACTCATTTAGCTGAGTATATTGCAGCACTAAAACCAATTGGTCATTCAGTTAATGACTGGTCAATTCCGTATTATTTATCTTATGTAAAAAACTGACTGAAGAATTGAGAGAGAAGTGGCAGAGACTGCTAAGAAATGGAACAGTATCCGATTTGAAAAACTTCCAAATATTTTTGAATGATGAAGCTGTTATTTTAGAGGCTACCAAATCCACTGATTTATTGGGGTTATCTAAATCGTCAGAAGCCTCCTCAAGTAAGCAGTTTGGGAAATTGAAACCCACTATGGGAAATTACAAAGCTTCAACTATGATTGTTAAATTGAAATCAGACGAGCTGAAATGTATTGAATGTAATAATTCTCATGAACTGGTAAATTGTGAAGTGTTCTTGAATCTGAAACCATCTGATAGATTAAAACGTGTAAAAGAATGGAAACTATGTATATGCTGTTTATTGGCAGGGCACTTTATTAGAGATAAATTGTCACTGTAATTCGCGTCATCATTCGCTCCTCCATTTAGAGCCGAGACAGCCGCCTGTTGAAAACACCAACACATTGGCCGGTAATAAACAAATGAGCAGGGTAGACAGGCACGACATCGCTGATCAAAGCCATCATACATTTGTTACTGATTCAGCTAAGAAAGTATTTTCGTATGTAAATAGTTCCTTAGTATTGTTACCAACTGTTAAATTGGGAGTTCGAGGTAACCAATGCAATTATCATAAGGTCAAAGTATTATTAGATAGTGCAAGCGCCAAGTCATTTATTACAAGGCGATGCATGAAAAAACTGGGTTTAGTGGTACAGAAAACACACAGTTTGCCAATCTATGGATTATCTGATACTAAACTGGAAGTGACAGATGAAATTGCTAACTGTGAATTTGAAACACCGAACTCCCCTTCATTAAAAATTACCGCGTCGGGAGTCAACAAAATAGCAGCTTCAAATCAGATAAAACATGTGTACTGGGCACATATTGAAGGACTGGAGCTAGCAGATTCTGAATTTTTCCTTTCAGAGGAGGTTGATATTTTATTGGGTGCTGAATACTTCTTCTTCATTATGACTGGAAGAAAGGTGATTGGTCCAGCGGGTACACCATCTGCCCTAGAAACTGTATGGGGCTACTGCCTGATGGGTAAGGTATCAGAGGAGAGTTCTACTATCTCAAATAATCCATGCATTTATTCCAATGCTAATTCAGAAGAGTTGGTGAAGCGATTTTGGGTCGTAGAAGAGCCACCGAGGACAAAAAAATTATTGGAAAGTGAAATGGCTTGTGAGGAGATAAACAAATCAACTGTTTGTCGTTTGAATACTGGTAGATACATTGTAGAATTACCATCCAAGGTAACAAATACGAGGGAGATATCGGGATATCTTGAAGGTGAAACTAATGTCGGAGAAAATGTTTCCATGATTCGAGAAGAAGAATTGGGAAATAATTTAGAAGAAGTTCCAGGTAAACAAGGTATAGCCTTCAACAGTTATTTACCAATCAACGGTAATTTAAGGGAAGAGTTAAAAGTGATTCATAGTCCACATGAAATCAAACCAATGGGAAGACCCATACCGAAAAAGGAAATTGGAGAAGATGTTTTTGAAAGGGAGAAACGAAATTTGGGAGAGTAAGATGATGATGATGATGATTCTACCATTCTATCAAATCTCCCTCCAGAGCATTGCGCTATTGATGCAAAAGATTTCACTTTGGAGTCTGATATAACCATTAAAATTCTTGGCTTTCAATCGAATCCAATTTTGGTTACTACCTCTTCTACAGGGTGAAGGTTCCATCCAGTCTAGCTACAAAACGAAATGTTTTATCAACTTTAGCACAAAGTTTTGATCCATTAGGATATTTGACACCTTTCATGCTTACCTTCAAGAGTATAATTCAATATCTATGGCAATCGAGATGTGACTGGGATGATATAGCATCCGTGGAGGTAGTGAAGAAATGGGAGCTTTGTGTGGTTGTCCTAGTAGCTAGATTATTACATGAAGTTCAAGAAGTGCTTTCAAAAATTATAAACATAGATTATATTGCAGCTTGGACTTATTCAACTGTGGCAGTGATTTGGATTCGGTCTTCTCCTCATCGTTGGCCTAGGTCTGTGGCAAATCGTGTAAGTCAAGTACAGGAACACCTGTCTACAGAACAATTCAGATATGTGTCAACAGAATGCAATCCAACTGATTGTGCCATTCGAGGACTATTGCTCAATGAATTAATTGGTAATTCTCCGTGGTGGAATGGTTCTGATTGGTTAGACAAACCACTGGAGTGCTGGCCACACCAAACCCATGGTAATGATGATGAAAATTCCAAACAGATTGAATTGGAAGCAAGAAAAATTACTCTAGCAACACAGAATAAAGACTCAGAGGAATCAATTCAATCGGTGAACTTGAGAAATCAATGGAGTTTACTCAAAAGAATTGTATCCTCATTCTGGAAACGTTGGCAATTGGAGTATGTATCTAGCTTGCAAACCCGAAGAAAATTGTACAGAAAACATAGTAATGTTAACATTGGACGTATGGCTCTCTTACAGGAAAGTAACCTACTCCCTCTTCACTGGAGGCTTGGTCGAATAACAAAGATATTCCCTGGACAGGATGGAGTTGTGAGAGTGGTGGAGGTACAGACTGCAAAGGGAAGTCTAACTAGGGCTTTCAATAGGGTATGTCTCCTCCCTATTGATGAAGATTAGGCCTTATTGAAGGGAACTTCAATAAGTTTAGTGGTTAGTTTTTTTTTGTTTCTTGTTTTACATGTGGGAAAGGTTCCCAAGTTGCTTTGTTTCTTGTTTTTATCTATATTGGTTGTATATAGTCATTATTTCTCGTCCCATCCTCTCCTTACCGTGGGCCTCCTACTCCTTTTGTATAAGTCTTCTCAATGGCCCCTGAGGAGTGGAGATATATTTTTTTTCTAGTTTCCCTAGTAGGGTACGTTATAGGTGGTTTTTTTTTGTTATTGGAAGTTCTTCCAAGGTGGGCGGAATGTTCGGACGTTATATGAATGTTCTCATTTATTGTCTGGCATTGTGTGGTGGAGGGGGCAATTAAAGGGTGATGCATATAGCATAATCGCGCCAGTTGCCGATTGACAGCCAATCGAACAGCTCACTTCTCATAATGTCGATTTTTGCAAAGTGATCTATTGATTTATTGTGATTTATTACAAGTGTCGTCTCGTCTCGTATCATGATCTGGACCCGGGATCCTAGAAGCAAGGAGAATTTGGACATGAAGGTAGGCCTATGTTATTGTGCACTCAGCCATTTAAATTGTTCAACTTGCTACCCGACGCTAGACAACCCCAAAAGTTGATACAGTCCACAAACCAGAGTGCTGTTTGAGCCATCCTCTGTCGAGTAAACACATATTAAATATGTGTTTTACTACAAGGGTATAAATAATCTTACATTTTCAAATATTCCAGAAGAGAAAAACAATGAGAAAGCATGTCCAACGGGATACTTACCTGAAAAACCACCCAAACATGAATTTATAAATAGTATGCTGGAGCTCAGAAATCTTCTGAGTCAACATGATCAGATAAATTCTATTATTTACTATGAAATTCTGACTAACATTACAAGAAAAACCTTATTGAGCTCTCATTCATACCTAATAGATATGAAGCGTAAAGATATGAATATTTATGATAATAATCTAAGAATATTTCTATGGCCAACTGGAAAAAGTTATAGAATGGGCTTCTGCTTGGATAACGAAGGAACCTACGTGGAATTCAACGAGAGTAATAAAAGATTCTTAACAAAAGAAAAATACATTCTTGTTAGTAGAGATACACAGCTCATGTTAAACGGTGAGCTGTATCAGAAAATATCATCAGTTGACATTTCTGCTTCAAGTCTTCCTAATATTACGTGGATAGATGGTGTGCCAGGGTGTGGAAAGACGTTTGAAATACTGAACCAGCATAAACCCGGAATAGATTTAGTTCTAAGTCAAACAAGAGCAGGAATCAAAGACATCAGAGAGGCTGTCATTCATAAGTACGGTAAGGATTACTGTAGAAAGATAATCAGATCAGATTACAGAACAGTTTCATCTTTCATTATGAATGGAGTGGGCAAGAAATATCATTGTGTCTTTATAGATGAGGCTGTACTGATGCATGCTGGCTACATTCATTGGTTTCATTGCGAAATTATCAGGATGCTCCGAAGTTTTCCCACTTGGTGATTCTAAACAGATTCCTTACATCGAAAGGAGTGGACTGAAAGTTAGATGGTCTCATCCTTCAGTTTTTTGTGAGCCCACAAGGAAAGTGACATTAACTAGAAGATGTCCGATCGATGTATGCTGCGCACTATCCAAATTCTATGGTAAAATTGAAACAGCTAGTGGAACTCTTCGCTCAATTAGGAAGACTATCTTTAACGGCGGTCTTCCACAGCTTGATCCAGAAACACTCGTATTAACATACACGCAGAATGAGAAAAAAATTATTCAAGAGTTACTAGGTGACAGGATTGATAAAACAATAAAAATTCACACGATACACGAAGCACAAGGTCTTACTTATAGAAATGTTATTCTAGTGAGGACAAATTCAAAAGATCTTGAGATCTATAACAGTGAAAGTCATGTGATTGTAGCACTCAGTAGACACACTCATAGTTTAAGATAAGATACGATAAGATAAGATAATCTCTTTATCCAACACAGCATATAATACAATATATATTTGAATATCGTCTAGTCACAGGTCATTCCTTGAGGAATTGTTGAAAATATACTCACATCAATGGACATAAAATAAGCACCAGTACAAAGACATCAGATACATAAAGTAGGTTTTAAAAGTAGTGCAGGACATAGAAATTTATTATTACTAGATGCTTCAATAATGTATTACAGAAATAATCATTGAAACTATAATAAGCTTTTGCAACAAGGAAGCTGTATAATCTCTTTTTGAATATATTCTTGTATGTTGGGGACTGCAATTGGTAAATTATTGTAAAGCTTTGAACCAATGTAAGAAGGCATTTTCTCATACAGTTGAAGCCTGTGCTGTCTTAAAGCTAATTTATTTCTGCCTCTAGTATTATGATTGTGGATGTCAGCGTTTGTGGCCAGATCTGAGATATGGTCGTGAGTGAAGACTAATAATTTGAAAATATAAATTGAGGGTAAAGTTAGAATGTTCAAATAGACGAAAGCCTCTCTACATGACTCATTAAATTTGAGTCCAGCCAAATAGCGAATAGCTCTTTTTTGCAATTTAAATATTTTTTGGAAGTGCAAATCTGCAGTGCTTCCCCATAACTCTATCCCATAAGCAACATGGGAGTGAAACAATGCAAAGTAAACCATCTTTGAAACAGATAATGGTACAAATTTTACCATATTTCTTATCACAAAAAGATCTCTACTCACTCTATTAACTATTACATTTACATGCTCATCCCACACAAACTTGAAATCTAGCTCTAGGCCAAGTAATTTCACAGAATCTGCATTTCGTATACAATCATTTCCTATAAACAAATGTGGCTCAATCGCACTGTGTCTCAGACTAAAATCTATTAGACTACTTTTTTTGAATTTACTGTCAGGGAGAGCGAATTAAAATACTGAACAACTCTATTACACACCAGATCAACTTATTTTGAGGTTCAAGAGAAGAAATATCATTTATATATAGTATAAGAAGAAGAGGTCCCAAGATAGAACCCTGCGGTACTCCTGAGGATACTTTAACAAGTTTTGAAGCGGTTTGTTCCTGATCGCCTTGAATTGAAACATACTGATATCGATCAGACAGATATGACTTTATGAGATCATTTGCTCTACCATTTATACCAAGGCCATTTAATTTATCTAACAACAGGCTGTGGTCCACGCAATCGAAAGCCTTCGATAGATCTAGCATTAGACCAGCCGTATATTTACCATCTTCAATGTTTGTTGTCAGTCCTTCAAAAATCTCTATTAGGGCTGAAGTAGTTGATTTCTGTTTTACAGAACCATGTTGATTGGGTGAAATCAGATTGTGCTTAACAAGGTAGGCTACCGGTCTAGTGAGAATGATGGTTTCAAAAATCTTTGAAAAAGCTGTTAAAATTGAAATGGGTCTGAAATTATTTATGTCATGTTTGCTACCTTCTTTGAAAAGTGGAATAACTTTAGCTATTTTTAAGATGGCCGGAAATTCACCAGATTCGAGCATAGAGTTGTCGATGCAAAATATTGGCTGGGCAATGGCTATTTTACACTGCTTTAACACCCTTAAGGAGACATCATCATGACCAGTGCTATTTTTTGGCTTGAATCTATCGATAGTTTGTAAGATCTCATCTTCGTTAGATGGTATTAGGTAGAAGTGCTCAGATGGCGGAACTGGAACATTCTGGTTGCTTATAGGAGTATTATTAGAAGTCAGTTGTGTTTTATTTAAATCTTTACTTAATCTTTGAGCAACACTAGCAAAAAAATTGTTAAATTCATCTGCAATACGTCTTTTGTCAGTAACATGTTCATCCTCAATATCAAGTCCTAGTAAGTCAATTTTTCGTTCAAACCCTTTACCTCTAAATTGATTTATTAGCTTCCAACTGGTTTTAGATCTATTTGTTGAATTTTTAATTAAATTACCATCAAATTCTTTTTTTGCTCTGGTTACTAGCTGGTCATAATGATTTTTTACACTGTTGATAAGAGATGTATCTAAATTTGGTATTGCGTTTGCCTTCCCTGTAGCAAATTCAAGCACAGTTCTAATTTGTTATATTTCTTCAGTCATCCAGTTACCACCGCTACGTTTCTTCCTTTTCGTCGTAGGTGAGGGCTTGGTCACCATTGGACAATGAATGTTATAATAGTGAAGAAAGGTTTGATGGAACAACTCATATTTGTTCTTTGTTACATTTTCGGAGGCAACAGCACTCCAATCTACAACTGACAAAGCCGCCTCAAAGCCAACCATATTATTGACACTGCAATTACGGAATGTAACATAGGAAATATTTTATGCAATGGGAGTACAATTCGTAAAATTCAACACAATAGACTGAGCAGTGTGGTCCGATAGCCATGAGTGTATTACGTCTACATTAATATTAGTCAATGAGGAACTAGTAATTATATTATCAATGGCCGTTTTACTAAGCTCTGATATTCTAGTGGGAACTTCAATATTGTACCTTAAACTAAACTGATCCAGTACATTCAAAAAAGCTCTACGTTGGGAAGAATCCATCAAGAAGTCAATATTGAAATCACCTGCACAGATTAATTCGATTCCCATATTCGCCGACAATTTCTCAAGGACATCAATGAGATTGTTGAAAAATAGTTTATGTCACCATTTGGAGGCCGATAAATACCTAGAAGTACGTATACATCCTTATTTATATTGGACTTTAACTATGTTACGGGGCTGTTGATTACCGCACGTACTGTGGTATATAGCAACGCCACCCATACTCTTATTAACTCTACAATAATAATCAATTAGACGCATATTTTGTACATTCAAACAAGTTAGCTCCGTGTTTTTTAAACCGTGTTCAGTTAGAATTAGGAAATCCGGTCGTTCCAAGTCAAGAAATATTTCTAGTCTATCTATTTTTTTATTTAAAGATCTAATGTTCTGGTGTATAAATTTTATTTTCAGAGGCGCTGACTTATTTGTTTGAGCAGATAAGGCATCATTATTGACAAAATTCAACCGATATTGATTAGTATCAATACCGGCCAAGTGGTCTAGTTTTTTAAAGGAATAGGTTTATCAATTTGAATAGATGTATCTGTATTAAGTTCCCTCAAAATCTGATCAGCAATGTAGCGCTTACCCCTGTTGTTCAAGTGAAGCCCATGATTTGTATGAAAGCGTCTCCCCAGCTTACCCAGCTCCAAAAGAGTGACATTTCCAAAGCGTTTACACGTTTTTCGTATCTGAATATTTGCCCATTCAACCAATTTATTAACGCACGACCAATCAGGGAGGTCATACCTGTGAGGAACATCGAATACGAGAACTCTAGTATGTCTCAAATCTGACAGTCTCCTGCGTAAAACTGATATTAAATTCTTGGCCTCATTTCTGGCTATATCGTTAGTTCCAGCAATAAATATAGCGGCATCCAGCGGACCCAAATCAGAACAGTCACCACCGCTCTCACTGGTCACATCTTGAAAAACAGCTCCCGGATTAAGTGTACCTATAACTTGACATTTTTCATTTTTGTCATTCATTAGTTTATCAACGACATTACGACCCTGACTATCTATGAAAAGTTTAATTTTTCTTATAGGATCAGAAGCTTTTGACTTGGGCAAAAGAGATTCTCTCTCAAGATTAACATTATTCATTGAAATAATCGGCTGTGGAAAATCACCAGTTGTAGCTTCAAATTCATCAGACTGATGCTTCAAATAATTGACAATAGTGTTCAGTTCATGCAATCTTTGTTTCTTAGCGTCAAATTTCCTTAATTTAAAATTTTTATAAATACCGGGACAATTATTTTTATTTCTAATTTTAATGTAACTTTCAAGATGAAAAAGTGCAAAGATGCCACAGTCGAAAGAATTTTGCTGCTGCAAACAATCAATATGAACCACTCTATCTGAATTGAATGTTGGTTTTAGCCTCTCTATTAAGATATTTAAAGATTTGTTATTATACTGTCGCAATGAGTCAAAATTATAAAACGTTTTGTCAATATGATTAAAGACAACTAGGCTCCAGTGAGAGCCAGTCCATCCATCCATACAATTATTGGTGCGACTGTCATTCAGAATGAATGCAATATTTCTGTTTACACACGAATTTGAACTTATTTAGAGTGATCATAATCATTATCATTGACAATAATTGATACTACAACCGTGTCAACAACAATTAAATCCTTACAGCTAGAAAACATTTTCCTACAAATTACAATATACATTTATGTCATTGTCCGTGAGTAATTCATTATTTATGAATGTATGTAATCGGTCAATTAGAGTTCCAGTAGGCGTACTGTCTCCAATTTTAACAGTCTGTGTTGTTGCATCTCTAGCAGCATCCAGGCGAATTGAATATCTAGATTGATTGATCTGTCTAAGGCCGCATTACGCTGAATCTCTAACTCCTCAAGACGAGATTTTAACAGTTCATTTTCACTTCTTAACTGAGAAAGTTCATCATTTAATGGACCAGATAGAAGGTTCGAATTATTATCGGATATTAATAGTGATTGATTGAAGTCAATATTTTGTTTCTCCACTTGGGTAGCAAAGTCATCAGTAACAAGGGATGGTGACGAAAAATCGGGTAAAGAATGCGTTAAAATATTATCACACGTGTGTGTACCAGCTAAGTCAACAATGCTATCACACGTTATATTAGTCTTTAAGGAAGCTGCGCACTCCTTATGAAGGCACCGCCACGTGATACGATTGCTAACAGTAGAGCTGAAAGATTCTCTGTATTTATGTCCTTTATATATAATTCCAGGTTTACCCTTTGAAATTTGAAAAAGATTAATACTTTCCATTTCAATGAGAGTGAGTAATCAGCGTTGTCAGAGACAAAGACAACATATAACACAAGTAATGAGAAGCTACAGATTTCCAACAATACTCTTGGTTGCTATGGCAACGAGTTTCCCGCCAGAAAATCAAAAGTCCGCACAGCTGATCATACCAATTAACGGTTCAAAAGCACATTCCAATACAGAACTGTCTTATCTTATCACTTGAAATGAAACGGCCAAAAAGACGGTAAAATTTGTACAGTTCGACCCACCAAGATAAACATTCAGTGTATATATCTCTCATTCAAAAAGTTCCAAAATATATAGTATGAACAATAGGATCTGACATTGGATCTGACGCTGAAGCGAAAAATAAATTAGTAGCCGGTTGAGTCTTAGGTTATGTAGACAGTCGAAAATAGAATTTGTATTACCATCAACTACTCACAATACACAAAGAATTCACTTGACACCAACAATAAACCACCACTATATGGTTCATAATAACGTAAGTAGAACTCATATATTATCCATCACAATTTAAAATAAACGTTAAAATGAAGAGCTACATGAAGAGTTACTTTCTCAATCCTGCGCCTCAAACTATCAACAGTTTCAACTATCTAACAGCAGCGGAGAATGATCACATATCATTGCTTATAAATAACACATTAAGCTTTGATGATAAATATATAATGAGATGGCAGAGGAAAATAGAGGAGAACAAGCATGGAGGGGTGCGTCTGAATAAGCATGATGATGAGTAATAATAACGTGCTGGATGTGGCAAACGAACTGGATTTCGTGGATGAGATAGAGGACAGTGTGGTTGAGGATAAACAACAACTCCACGCTGCTCTTCAACACTCTAATATAACTGTATTTTCTCTCAATATCAGAAGTATTAGGAAAACTTCGATGACCTGATGATTCAGCTTCAAGATATGTCCTATGATTTCGATATAATAATACTAACAGAATGCTGGATCAAAAGAGATTATACACAGAAGCAACTGAAGGACTACAATATTTTCCACTCTTTGAATAATCGTACTCAAAATGATGGAGTAATTGTATATACAAAAGAAAATCTCAACGTACAATCGGTAGAACTAAATATTAGACAGGCCAACGTTCTTCATCTACAACTTCAAACATCAAAGGAGATATATAATATATTAGCAGTGTACAGATCACCTTCCTACGCCAGCATAACAGAGTTTTTAGAGGACTTTGAAACAGTGCTTGGTAGACTGAGAGGTCATCTTATTATTTGCGCAGGAGACTTCAACATTAATACGCTACAGCCAAATCACCATTATCAACTTGATGACTATTACGACTTATTGAGTGAACACGGTTTGAAGAACTGCATTAAAAAGGCTACCAGGGTAACAGCGGGAACGTCTTCTTGTTTGGATCATATGTTGACCAACTGTAAAAGTAAAATCCATCCAATCGTATATCACTCGAGTATCACAGACCACTTCATTACAATTCTTGGACTGGAAGAACATCAGTTAGACAGAACAAATGGGGATGAACAGAGCTCAACTAACTGTCAACTCTCAACTAACTGTAAATCCGGCTTGAGGAGAGGACTGCGAGTGGAACAATGGACGAAGGTTTTTGAGTCAAATAACACAGACTCAGCTCACGAAAAGTTCCTGGAAATTCTACAAAAACATATTGAGAGCAATACACATCATTACAGACAAAAGAAGAGGATCAAGAGCATAAAACCATGGATAACACGAGGACTTATCTCAGCTATAAGAACAAGGGATTCTCTAAATAGAAGAAAGAAGCTGGATCCAGAGAACGGAGAACTCGCTAACTACTACCGAAGATACAGAAATACACTGACGTCACTCATCCAAACTACAAAAGAAAATTATTTCAAGATGCAACTAAATGAAGCGAACAATGATGTAAGGAAGACATGGAAAATAATCAAGGCTGCTACAGATTCAAATCAGAAAAAGGATATACAACTGAATGCTTTGAAAATTAATGGTGACATAGTCACACTGAAAGATAATCCTAGAGAACTATTGAGTCATGTAAATAATTTCTTTGTTAATATTGGAGAGAGTATGACTAACAAAATATCTGAGAGTCTGAACAAAAATACTAACCAAATTATAGCAGATAATGTACCAGAATTGCATGTACCAAATAATATGTTTCTTTTCCCCATAGATGAAAAGGAAATAATAAACACAATTGATTCTTTACACAGCGATAGTGCACCAGGCCTAGATGGATTAGATAACAGGACCTTGAAAGGAATAAAAGATTTAATTTCTAAACCTTCAACTCATATTTTCAATCTGAACTTGTTATATGGTACTTTTCCAAGAGCAATGAAGCAAATCTGTGTCAGACCCATACATAAAGCAGGTGATAAACTAATTATTAGTAATTATAGACCTATTTCACTGATTGGCAATGTATTAAAAATTTTAGAAAAACTAGTTAAATCAAGATTAATAAGCTTTTTAGAAATTAATAATATTCTTTCTCCTAACCAATTTGGCTTCCGCAAAGGTATAAGTACAGAATTAGCTGTTCTAGAATTATCAAAATTTGTAACTAGCAATTTAGAGGAAAAGAATAAATGTCTAGCAGTATTTTTAGATTTAGCAAAGGCCTTCGACTCTGTTTCCCATGACTTATTAATAAAAAAGCTTGAGGCAATAGGTATAAGAGGAGTACCACTTGAATGGTTCAGATCCTACCTCAGCAATCGACAGCAAAAAACAAAGGTTGAGAACCATATGAGTGCAGAGGGTTCCATGAAGTTTGGAATACCTCAAGGAACAGTTTTAGGACCAATTTTGTATTCGATCTATGCAAATGAGTTGTGCTCCATTCAAATTCAAGGTAGAGTTATAGCCTTTGCTGACGATACAGCACTCCTTTTTCAAGGAAAAAACTGGGAAGAAGTGTTCCAAACAGCAGAGATAGAACTAACAAAAATCACTAGTTGGTTAAGAAATAACTTATTGTCATTAAATTCAGAAAAAACAAAATTTTTAGCTTTTTCTTTAACAAATAGCACAAAACCACACATGACAACAATGAAGCTTCATAATTGTGATAGAAATAGTAACAATAATTGTAATTGCCCACTAATAGAACGCTCTGACAATATAAAGTATTTAGGAATAATAGTAGATGATTCATTGAAATGGAACAAGCACATAACATATACAGCTGCCAAAATAAGAAAGCTTATATACAAATTTTATCAATTAAGGCGTATCATAGACAAAGAAATGTTAAAAACTGTATACTTAACATTAGTTGAATCTCTTTTAAGGTACGGTCTGTTAGTTTGGGGTGCAGCTAACTTCAGTTTTATAGATCCATTATTTAAAACTCAAAAACGCGTTTTGAAAATAGAGTACTCTATTTTCTATAAATAATTCTACAGTTGGAAACCGGATTTCCCTGTTTCCTATTATTTTCAAAACGCGTTTTTGAGTTTCAAATAATGGATCTATAAAACTGAAGTTTTCTAATTGTAAGTAGGATTTAGATTCAAGTAGTATTCTTTTTAAATAAGGTAATTTATAGGTAGAAAATAGTACCTCGGTTTAGTATCTTTGTACTAGGTGATGCTTAGGGTAATTAAGATTTTTTGGAATTTTTGTATTATCTGTTGTAGCATAAATTAGTATTAATTTGATGATAACCTCGACAGATATATTATATAGTGAGGCATCATTTTCTAAACCCTGAATATTGTTATATTAAAAAATATGTAATATAATGTAATGTATGTATGAATTTATGAATAAACTCCTCTGGATGTGTCGTCCAACATCCAGAGAAATTATTATTATTATTATTATTATCTGTATAAATGTCCTGTAACAACTGAATGTGCGTCCACACATGCCGAACCGAACCTCGAACCGCGCAGCAAACCGTGCATTCCTCCTAACATTTTGCCTTTCAACGAACATGAGCATATGATTGTTTCATAATGTTAAAAATCAGCTGTTAATCATTCGCCGTACCGTACTCCGAACCATTCGCCGTACCGTACTACGAACCATTCGCCGTGCCGCTTGCCTCTGTTCTAACTGTTCGCCTCACCGCACTCCGAACGCTGAACTTTTCAGCCAATCAGAGACCTCGATTACAATTCGCCGTGCAGCTAGCTCCACAATATTTTGGGTATCCATCACAAGTGGAAAACATGCGAACATGAATACAGAAGTATGGGCAATTTTTTATTTGATTAAATTCATGTTTTGAAGAATTCATTGTTACGAATGATAAATTGATAGGAGCTTAGACTATAAACATTTTCTAATTCAAATGAAATAACTTCTGGAAAAAATAATGTTTGGATAAATACCAATATTGAATTATTGTTGACCAAGAACTCAGTACATCGACAATTCATTCAACTAATTCTGTATTGATGAAATTATAATATTTTTTTTATTGATAATCAATTTCATCAACTAACTGAAAAAAGTACTTCAATTTCCATGAATTTAATTAATAGAATTATATAAATCTAAAGTGTAGGTCATATCTAAATTCACAGAGAATTCGATTCTTGTTGGCAAGAAAGATGTTATTCAATGCAGAAATCATTGTTATTTTACAAAAAGGTAGGATAAAATGAATAGTTTCCCTCTCAGGGGGAGTTTTGACAACCCACAAAACTCATTTTTCATTTGAAGAAATATAGAAAAGGTGCATAGGACCTTACTTTTTTGTTCAGCTTGCCAAGATACCCCTCATTCCAATATTAAAATTTTCGAATGACTGTACAGTGAGTCAATCATTCTATCAAGGCTTGAATAATTTTGAAATTGCAATTAAATAAAATGGTAGAGAATAATTATCATGTAGATATCAACACCTTTATTTAAAGACAATCATATTAACTGCATGCGTTTTCATATTGCCGATACAGCATTGATAAAACTGTAGACGTTTATTTAGCAGTCTCAAAAAACTGTTCTAGCTGAAAAATTAATAATACACATGTCACGTGTAGGCTTATACATTGCATCAGGAAAACGAAGTTCAAAACTATGGTTTTCCTAAACATATGTTTTTGAGATAATTTCTTTGATGCAGCTGTTTCACATTCACCATTATAAATTATACAGAGTTTGTGAAAATAAAAATATTTATTGATTACCAAAACAATACTATTATTATATTAATGATAATAATTAATTATCAAAACAATACATTTATTATATTAACAATAATAATATTATTAAACATATTCATCAATCATCAGAACAATATTATTGAGGTTGAGTGGAATCAGGTAGAAAGCAATAATAGAACAGATGTTCTTTTCTGAATTTTTATCATATTATTTTGTTATTTCCAATGATTACAACATATGTTAGAATATCACATGTCAATAAATAAATTATCTCATTTCCATATGGCACTCACCTTACCATGTTCATAACCTTACTTAATAGGATCCTTTTCATCCTTTGAAACCCTTAGAGGCAAAATATCTCAAAATCAGTTCTTAGTGCGCGTCTAGCATGTTTGAAGAATATTTGTGCAAAGTTTCAAGTCTGTAGGCCAATTAGTTTGAGCTGTAGTGTGATTTTACATCAACATTTTCGAAAAATGCCCTCTCCTGGACCCCCCTGTGCTCCTGATCGAAATTTTTCTGCATAGATCTAATTTTTTTTCGTAGCTGAACAAAAAAGTTCCCCATGACTTTGCTGTGCAATGAGCGGTTAAAAAGTACAAAATTTTGGGGGGGGGGCCAGCTCCCTCAGTGGGGCAAATTTCTGAAAACCCTTTCTTAGTGGATGTTTTCAGGATACCATAAACATTCGTGCAAAATTTCAAGTTTTTAGTCTCAGTAGTTTGGGCAGTGGTGTGATTTCAGTCTGTCAGGGCTTAGCCTTTTATAAGTATAGGGAGAGAAGAGATGATTCTATAGTCTGATTTTTATATTCTAATATTGGCGTATGAAGGAGCCTCCTTTTTCCTTTTATATTATCCTTGAAATCAAAATATCCAAAAACCTTGTAACTAATATACGTCGACGCGCAATTAAAAAAGGAACATACCTGCTAAATTCCATGAAAATCTATTACCGCGTTTTGCCGTAAATGCGCAACATATAAACATATAAACATTCAAGCATTTAAACATTTAAACATTAAGAGAAACGCCAAACCGTCGACTTGAATCTTAGACCTCACTTCGCTCGGTCAACTATTGTTAAGACAAAGAAGAACTTAACAAAATAAGGCTTTTTAATAGATATGAGAGCTTCCATATGACATAGGATAGGTTGGGAGTAGAACTCCCAACTGAGTCTCAACTGTGTCTCACAAACACAGTTGAAATTAATGTTCTAATTTTTTTTCCGTAACAGTTTAATTACTAACAATTTATAATTTTCTGCTTCTTCTGATAACTCGTTATGGAGTTAAAGAGAAATGAATCACTCTTCCAAGGAATGAAAGAGTAGGAGTGATGGCATCGTGGTGGAAAAAAGAGAGTGGTGGAGAATGGAAGAAAGAGATGGAGAATTTTGAGGGAGAGAGAAAGTGAGAGTGACGTACGGCTCGATACGTCTTTCTGTATTTCAGTAGGCAAAGGGAAGAGCTTTCCATTTCCGATGGGCCATCCCTTCTCCTATTAAATTGAAACAGAATCGTTGATTTACAGCAATGAATGGTTTTAATTAATTTCATATCTCACTTTCAACCCCTTTCTGCTTTTTCCGTTTCACCTGATTCCTGCCACTTTCAACCATTTATGCGTTAGTGATGTGCCCTGGCCCCGGAACTAATGAATGCTGAATCATCTTGTTTTCATACCTGACTGAGCAGGAACGCGCGACTCCCTTCCCAAGGAAGAGCACCCTTTGCGTTTGGTGCTTGTAGCAACCGGACCCCTGCAAGCAAAATACTGTTGACTGATTTGGACATCGAATCAATTTAATTATCATTCGACCGATGTTTGAAGTGGAAGGGTGAGTCTATGCACTCTAACCCCAAATCAGTTTCATTTTTTATGATGAGGCTTTGGGATATTATCAAGTAATATTCAAGAAAGTTTTCAATGGTTTCACTCCGTAAAAGTGACCAATACACGATCAGCAGAGATGGATTTGAAACTTGACCGCTTCTAGGTCAGCATTTCAGCAGGAATAGTAATGTCATGTACAGCTTGTTCACACCATCATTTAAAAGTTACATGTGAACATGTGACTTTAAACTCAATACATCATGTAGCCTACTGTGCTATTTCATTGTTCACGCAATGACATCTGAAAGAGACTAATAATTGAGTGAAGCGTCGTTATGTCCTCCTCCAATGACTGACCTTCTTCTTCTTCAGATCAATTGTTCGATTGGTTGGCAGCCTTCCATCCAAATCTGCCACTTTCTTCCATTGCTCATAGCTCCTCATAGCACCCAGATCCTTCGTCATTTGTCCCAGATACTGTAGCCGGTGCCTTCCGCGACTTCTTTGTCCATCAACTGTACCCTCCAGAATATTTAATGTGAATGTGTTGTCCTATTATGTGTCCAATCCAAGAATGTCGACCGTCCCTGAGAAAATTAAGAGGAGATCTCTTTTCCACTACCCTCTAAAATACCTCCTCATTCGTGACTATGTCAGTCCATTTTATTTCGAGTATTTGCCCCCAGCACCGCACTTCAAAAGCATTAAGTCTTTTCCTCCGCATTACCAATAGTCTAAGTTTCAGACCCATAGAGAGCTATCCTCCAAATGCAACTCTCCATTAGACTCTTTCTCATTTCCAACGTTAGACTATTCGAGGGAAGAAGAAGCCGCATTTCACTGATAAATATACCCTTAGCTCATCTAACTCGGAGTTTCATATCCAGTTTATCTTTTCCATCTTCTGATATAATGCTTCCAAGATATTAATTTGCTTCAGGGCGTGATTAACTAATTTAATGGACACATTCTCTGAGACTTTTGAGTAGACACATGAAATCTTCATGATATAAACTAGAAAATGTGAAACACAGTACAATGCCATTCAATGCCATTCAGTGCTCTTTTCGCAAGAGCACTGACTTAATCAATCCACTCCGTGATATTATATTATACTATATTATATTATATTAGACTATTGTATTGGTGAATTTTGTTAACACAAGCTCTTCATGCAGACTCATTCTTTGAGAAGGTCATCCTCTTTCCGTCAGGAACCAGCTTCCGGCAGCGAACTCCCTCGACGTAATAGTTGATCAAGTTGGTCGCAGTCTGGCTGCTCGCTGCACTAATTTATGGCAAACTTCTACGCTCAGAAACTGCCGGAAGGAAAGTGCCTAAGAAAAAAAGCTTCACAGACATTTAGAATGTCCTGAAATTTCCACTCGCTTCTTCTCAGCAGTAACCCTTCCTTCTCACTCTCTTTCCTGTTCGATGAAGAGTTAGTCTCTCGTTTCTCTTAATTCTCAACTTCTGAACCAACATTCAACCCCCTTCAAGAACGCCGCCTCAGATCATTCCGGGCAATTTGAAAGCAGAAAACGTCTCTCGCAAATTCCTTGGAAAGCCTTCCTCATCTTCTTCATGTTCCACCCTCTCGCCTCATCATCGCTTCACTGTCACTGCCATTTGCCCTGCCACATCTTGTTACCGCGTACCTCATGAATCTGCGTTACGCATGCATATTACCAGAATTAAAACTTGTGTTGCTTCTTCCGCATCTTGGAAGATATTCTTCTCCTCTAGCTGCTAGTTCTCAAAGTGAATTGAATGGGAGATGGAGTCTGAGTCTGTCACAAAATTCTTGAAGTTTCAAAAATAAAAAAAGGGGAAAAACGAATGTTGATTTTGTATACAAATCAAGCTTGAATCTCTCATTCACTCTGAGATTGAATTTATAACATTTATTAGGAAAATGTTAATGCTACGGTGTTACGGTCGAGTAGTCGACTTACTTCATCTTATAGACGATAGGCTATTTTATCTGAATAGTTGTTTTAACTACTTGGGATATGGATTATTTGCTTGTTGATGATCGGTGAAAATTTATAAACCTACTTGTAAAATATTGAGTGTCATGACACATTAATAGTTCCTTGGGATTATTCCTCTTTTATTGAACTCTCATTCAATATTATATAATTTCTGATAGCTATGGAATGATTTTTCTTCGCCTATCTACATAATCGGAGCATAATAACACTTAAGTAAATTTCAGACGTTCATTGAAATACTGGAAATGATCAGAACTGACACAGAGTCTACTCTGTCAGACTTTAGTTGTTCACGATTGTTTTTCCATTTCTATAATATTGTATCTCATGAAGCACGTTCCCATAGAATGGATGAGTTAGGCTAGCTTCACACGCTTTCGGTTTCATTCGGTTCGGTTCGTTTTTGGTTCGGTTCGGTTCGTTACCGAAAACGAATGAGGCTTTCATACATGTCAGGTTTTAATTCGTACGGTTCTAATTAGGTATTTTCTTCTCAAACACAGCTGTGTTTGGATTTTCACAGTTCATGCTGGTATATTTAAATATAACAGTTGGTGTCAAATTGTAAGATGTGTTCTTGAACAACAAAATTTTAAAGTTAATTAAAAATTGTAAATTATTTAAATAGTTTCTTTTTGATTATGTTAATTTTGGAAGTTCAGAGAGATTATTTTTTTAATTGAAAATTTGTTCCTTGTTTTGACACATTGTATAAAAAACTTCATCTCTTCTCTCCATTGATGAAATCATGTAATATTCGTGGAAAAAGAAAAAATAAAAATTCTCACCAAGTATTAATTCATATCTTTATAGCAAACTATTCATTGAGAAAAAATGTTCCTGTGAACTAACAGAAATGAATTGACCATATGATTTTGACTTTGAAAATTTGAAACAGATAATCACAATATCAGGTTAAAATAAAAACAAAAAAGGCAAGCGTGTGTAAAAGACTTTGTTTTTTCCTGTTTCCCTAGCAACGAATTCGAATATAATGAATCCTATTCGTGTCGAGGGGGCGTTCGGTGCTATGCGGTTGCTATTCGATACCGAATTCAAACCGAATCATCGTTTCACACTTATCGGAATTTGCCGTAAACGAAACGAACCGAACCGAACCGAAAGTGTGTGAAAGAAGCCTCTCGCTAGCAACGAATTGAAACCTGATGGAATTTATTAGAGTCAAGTGGGCGTTCGGTTCTATGCGGTTTCTATTCGGTACCGAATTCAAACCGAATTACCGTTTCACACTTATCGGAATTTGCCGAAAACGAATCGAAAACGAAACGAACCGAAAGAGTGTGAAACTGGCCTAATTAATATTTCATCTCTCGACTTCGATTTTGTTATTCTGATCAATATAAACGGTGAAAATTGATCAATTTTTTTCTGACATAATATATCTAATAAATAATACTTTGACAGACATGGAAATTATTGTGAAATGTTGCCTTTTTTAAAATCTAATATGGAACAGTCATCAGTAGTTGTTTTATTCTCATGAATCCTCAACTGTGAGGATTTCACGAATGCAGTTGACGTGGCTGATTGAATTTGAGTACAATACAATATTTGATTGAATCAGGCGTTGCGCTGACATTGATTTATTTGATGAACTGTATAGCGCCACCGCGTCTAGTCGAGAAAATAACTAATCCTGATTAGTGATTGGTTTGGGAGGTGTGATGTGCGAAGAGGCAGGTTGTGCTCTAAATTGTGTCTGCTGTCGAAAGACCGATCGATTGTTAGCTTTTGGCCTAGATCGATTGAAATCGTAGTCGATAATGTCGACTTGCATTTAACACGCCATTTCTCACGCGTGGCAAGTATTTAGGCAGCAACGCCAGTAATTAATCAAACCGTGGGCGGGTGTCCGGCCCGAGCAAGATATTCCGATTCTGAAATTCTGTGCTGTTCGCAGCGCCTGAGCCAAATGCCCAGGATTTGTGCAGTGTGTTGTCCGAGCCGGTTGACATTTTGGCGTGAGGCGCCTCATTGTTCTTCACCAAACGTTGTCATCTGATGATGACAGCACCTTAAAGGTGAAACTCATGTCGTTATCAGGCGCTCGTAAATTTCACTGATGGTCATTCCAGACGTTCAGATGACCTTCTGAGATAATAGTCAATTCAATAAGACTGCTAATATTGCTAATATTGTTAAGAGGACGGTAGTTTCATGTGCAATAGTACGTCCTTCATCGATAGTACAACATCGTAAAGTTGAGGTATCGTTGTCAATTAATTATTAAGTTGGAGCTCAGAAGAATAAGATTGGAGTTGTAAATTAAAATAATATTCATAACCTCTTTAGATTAGAATAGTTTTTTTGGGAGAGAGTATCAGATTCACTTCAATTCATTGACATAATCAATATCACCAAAGATCACTGTCACTGATTCTAGCATATTTGTCTCAACATCAAATTATGAAGGTAAATCCATATTCTCTGTGTCTCTTCACAAACATTTTTGAAAATGAAATTTATCCTAGACAGACCAATTATGAAGAAGTTTCACAGCATCATGTGTATTTAACACATTCTATTGGAGACTCTGATAACGAATGTGAATCTCCCACATTCATTTCTATGCATTTTGAATTGAACATAAGACTTAGAATTGAACAGTAGACTTGGAATAATGCTGAAGATTATGCTCTGTCATTGGGTGGCAACTGGAGTTGTTTACGGATAACTATTGGAATAATGTATTCGAATACAGTCAGTCTTGTACTGTATAGAATGTCGGTCAAGGAGCAATAGCAGTGATATGATAGCGTCTGGGGCACGTCTCATGAAACTGCTACACCAATCCAATTACCCACTCTTGGTATCCTTTTCCCATTCTTCCTGTTTTCCGGTCTTCTTTTCCAACAAGACTTTTCTACTTCTTTTCTTCCACCTCTTGGCATTTGTTTGACCTATTTATCTCCTCCCTCTCACTCAATTCTGTAAAAATATATTATTCTCATGCTTATTGTGTCATCATCTATCAGTAAAAATTGTCCAAACTTGCAGACAACTTCAAAAAAGCATAGAAATGGTTTTGCAACGAGTATCGTAGACCCTTGATTTGAATTCATAACTTCATCCATCCATTCAGTTGTAGTACGAGGGCTTTTCAAAAAGTATGTTCGCAAATTATTGACTATGGCTACGTCAAGTGGAAAATTGTTGAAACTACCCAGTTTTCTTGCCCCGGAGTTTGAAGAGCAAGAAGACGAGGAAAGCAACATCGAGAACATGGACACCACCAAACCATCAGAGATCCAGTGTTCACCGGATCGTTATATTAAATCAAATAAGCTCCATTCAGCCGCCGAGCATGCACTCTTCATCGCCTGGAAGGAGTCGGATGAGAAGAGAAAGCAGCTAGAGAAGAGCAACGTAGAACTTCAGCGGAGAATTGAAGACTTAGAATTGCGATTTCAAAAATAGAACAGAACATTCAACAACCATGCAGTCCAGCAGTTGCTGAAAACTACTCAACTAATGAGGAGGAGTTGGCAAAAGAGACTGAGTGGATCAGGGCCCGTAACAAACGTACTACAAAGAAGAGGAAACTAAATAGTACTTTGTCTCCTGAACCAAAGAATGAGCCTACTGGTAACCATCGTCAGTTGAACAAAATCACCTCATTGCAGAAGAATAAAGGTGAGGAAGTAAAGAACAAGAAGAAAGAAACGCCACCGCCACCAATCATAGTGGATGGTATAAAGAGCCTGGAGTCTCTTCATAAAAGTTTGAAAAAAGTGACTTCAGATGAAAAATTTAGAATAAAGCTCTTGAGTAGAGAGACTTTCAAAGTAAATTCAGTAGATTCAGAAACGTACAGAAATATTACAAAAGAATTAATCAACGATGGTTTCAACTGGCACTCGTATGAAAACAAACAGGTGAGACCCATAAGAGTGATGATAAAAAAACTTCATCACTCCTGTAGTATAGAATCCATAATGGAGGACTTAAAGGCTAAGGGATTGCTAGTGGTAGATGTAGTGAATAAGTTGAAGTGGAAAACTAAAGAACCATTAGACATGTTCATGGTTTCGTTCAGCGCAGAAGAGAATGTTAAGAAGGTTTTTGAACTTAAACATATTCTGGGTTGCAGAGTAGAAGTTGAAGCATTGAAGAAAGTTAATCTAATACCTCAATGTAAGCGTTGCCAGGCTTTCAACCACACTCAGGCTTATTGCAACAAGGAGGCCAGATGTGTGAAGTGCGCTGGAAAACATGCATCAAAGGAGTGTACGAAACCTAGTGAAGCACTACCGAAATGCATTCATTGTGGTGAAGCTCATCCTGCAAGCTACCGTGGTTGCTCTGTAGCAATTGAGTTACAAAAAATACGTAACTCGAGTAGGGTAGCCAGTAAAATATAACATCAAAAAATGTTGTCGATTCTCAGGCTCGGAATGTGGCTAATTCTCAAAGTAGGCCCACTCAACATCAAAGTAGGCCCACAGAAAAGAGAATGACTTTCGCCGAAATCGTATCCAAAGAAAATAAATCGCAGATGAAGAAAAATGAAGAAGTAAAAGACACCTCACAAATCCTACAGCTCATCTTATCTAAACTTGATAAACAAGAGAAAATAATTTCATCCCTTCAATCTCGCATCGAGAAATTAGACAATAATAGACAACAAAAACCAAAATGATTCGTTCACTAAACATAATGGAATGGAACGCAAATGGACTCTTACAACGACAACTGGAATTGGAAGCAGTTCTAAACATAGATAATGTAGATATTTGTCTCATTTCTGAGTCTCACTTTACAAAACAGTCCTACATAAAATTTAAAGGTTACAGGACCTACCACGCCTTACATCCCAACAATGTTGCGAGAGGGGGGAGTTCAATCATAATCAAAGAGAGCATTCAGCATAATGAACACGTTAAATTAGAAACTGAACGAATTCAATTGATAGGAGTATGTGTGGAAGCAGTTAATTATCGATTTGTAGTTGCAGCTGTCTACTGTCCTCCTCGATATTCATTCAGAAAAGAAGATCATCTATCAATGTTTGATATGTTGGGAACGAGATTTATCCTTGGCGGTGACTTCAATTCAAAACACATTCATTGGGGATCACGATTAACAACTCATAAGGGCAAGGTACTTTACGAAGCTGTAAGAGAGTCAAGATGTGAATCTCTTTCAACTGGAAAACCAACTTATTGGCCTACAGATACAAGTAAGATACCTGATCTCATAGACTTTTTCATAATCAAAAACATTTCAGTAAACTATTTGCAAGTAGAGGAAAGTTTTGATCTCAATTCAGACCACTCTCCAATTATTCTGAAGTTGAGTGACACTATTTTACAAAAACAAAATAATTATCCCACACTAGTTAATAAGTATACAGATTGGGATGGCTTTCAGCAAGTGTTGGAGGAAAGAATTAACCTGAATTCACCATTAACAACTGCAGATCAAATAGATGAGGAGCTGGAAAAATTTGTTACTGATATACAACAGGCAGCCTGGTGTAATACTCCGCAGACTAGGAAACGAAGAACAGTAGGAAATAATTATCCATTGGAAATAAGAGAAATGATTGCAGAGAAAAGAAGAGCTAGAAGGAGGTGGCAGCATTCACGTTCTCCTCAAGATAAAAGATTACTGAATACTCTCACACAGGAACTGAAAAGAGAGATACAGTTTATTAAAAATGAATCAATCAACAGTTACTTGAGTAATTTGACAGGACAAGGCAACACTGATTACTCACTATGGAAGGCTTCTAAGAAAATAAAAACACCCATCCAACAAGTTCCCCCTATTAGGAAACTGAATAGACAATGGGCCAAGAATAATGAAGAAAAGGCACAGGCATTTGCTGATCATCTTGTGAATGTCTTCCAGCCAAACGTTGCAGCTCAAGAAGATCTAGAAATTGAAGGTAACATCATGCAGGAAAATCAAGAACTAATGAATGTCTCAGTAGAAGAAGTGAGAAAGGAAATAAAACTTATGAATGCTAAGAAAACTCCAGGATTTGACCTGATAACTGGCTTAGTCCTGAAGCATCTACCAAGGAAAGCACTCATCAAGCTAACAAACATCCTGAATGCTTCATTCAGACTCAGATTTGTACCAGGAGTCTGGAAAGTAGCTGAAGTTATAATGTTACTCAAGCCAGGAAAAGAACCACATGAAGTAGCTTCATACAGACCAATTTCATTGTTACCTGTGTTATCAAAGTTGTTTGAGAGGATATTATTGAGTAGACTCAAGCCAATAATTGAGAGAAAGCAATTAATTCCTAATCATCAATTTGGTTTCAGAAAAAAACACTCCACAATTGATCAAGTACATAGGATAGTTAATATAATAGAGAAGAGCTTGGAAGAAAAAAAGGTTTGTTCAGCAGTTTTTCTCGACATAGGGCAAGCTTTTGACAAAGTATGGCATGAGGGACTTCTTTATAAACTGAAGAAAATGCTTCCTAAGCAATTTACAGAAATATTGCAATCATATTTGACAGGAAGGTACTTTAGAGTCAAATATGAAGATTCATATTCTGATCTAAGAGAGATAAAAGCAGGAGTTCCGCAAGGAAGTGTTTTAGGACCAGTCCTTTATCTTCTCTTCACTAGTGATATCCCTAATTTGGAGGAGAATACCACAGCCACGTTCGCAGATGACACCGCCCTACTAGCAGTAGACAGTGATGTTGGTATTGCAACAGCGAAGCTTCAGAGATCTGTCAACAAGATACAAGACTGGACCAAAAAGTGGAGAATGAAGCTCAATGAGGAAAAGTCGATTCATGTTAACTTCACCAACAAGAGAGCTGTGTACCTTCCAATCAACATCAATGGAATTAATATACCACATGAAAATCAAGCTAAATACCTAGGTATGACTCTTGATGCTAAGCTTCGCTGGAAAGAGCATGTCAAAAAGAAAAAAGAAGAACTGAACATAAAATACAAGAAATTCTACTGGCTTATTGGAAGAAACTCATCACTTTCAATACCAAACAAATTGCTCCTCTACAAGCAGATCTTCAAACCTGTTTGGACCTATGGAATACAACTATGGGGCTGCACCAAACAGAGCAACGTCACCATCATACAAAGATTCCAGAACAAGGTGCTCCGAAACATCGTTGATGCTCCCTGGTATGTGCGGAACAGCGACATCCATAGGGACCTGGGAGTCAACATGGTATCCTGTGAGATTCAAAGGTATGCAGAAAGTCATGAAGAACGGCTCCACCAACACACGAACGTCGAAGCAATCCAGCTGCTAGACAACGGAGGGTTGGTGCGGAGACTGAAAAGAAGGAAACCATTTGAATTGGTGTGCAGTGAAAGTGGTGTCTAGTGAAAAAGCAGAGCAGTGATTGAGTGAAATCTAGCTTAAGTAGTACAGTTAATAGATGTACATAATAATTATTAGTAGGTAGCAGTAAGAAATTCTAAAGAGAGTTTCACTGTAGTCCATATTATATACAATTAGTAAATTAGGTTTGATAAAATTTGCTCATTAGTCTCAAGACTAGATAGCAATAGCAGTGATATGATAGCGTCTGGGGCACGTCTCATGAAACTGCTACACCAATCCAATTACCCACTCTTGGTATCCTTTTCCCATTCTTCCTGTTTTCCGGTCTTCTTTTCCAACAAGACTTTTCTACTTCTTTTCTTCCACCTCTTGGCATTTGTTTGACCTATTTATCTCCTCCCTCTCACTCAATTCTGTAAAAATATATTATTCTCATGCTTATTGTGTCAACATCTATCAGTAAAAATTGTCCAAACTTGCAGACAACTTCAAAAAAGCATAGAAATGGTTTTGCAACGAGTATCGTAGAACCTTGATTTGAATTCATAACTTCATCCATCCATTCAGTTGTAGAACTAGGGATTATTAAAATATTATTAGTTTGTGTTCTAAATACAATTTGATTCTTTGAATGGAACAATGATCTAGTTTTGTCTTCGACCTATTTTTCAGATTAGGTTGACAGTAATTGGATGGAAGCCAGTCGAGTGAGATGTTACAAGAATTTTGTTAATCATGAGAGTGATGGTAAATAATTGGGTGAGCTCCGAATAGAGAAGATAAAATTTTATCCTCGCATGAGAGATCTTGAATCAGATTTGCCACTGAAGCTCTCAAGTATTTCAAGTGAGTGAGAGAGTGAGCATATTCGAACAGTTGTAAGATCCTTGAATATTATTAGTAATATTGTTCGACAGAAGCAGAATGAATGAACTAAATCTGATTCAGATGTAATTATTGTAGTCTACTGCTTATGTTAGTGTCTTTTAAACGCAAAGCCAAAATAAACCACATTTTAGCAAACGAGACTTAATATGGATACTATCCTGTTCAAAATGACAATTGGTTTGAACGGCACTTGGAATTATATGAATTATATGAATTATATTATTCCTTAATATTTGTCTTTTCAGTGCTTTGTTCAAAAACTGTGCATGCCTTATTGATGCGTTCCTCATATCTGTGATAGCTGTGTGATCAGCTCTGTGATAGCTGATTGATTGGATTGGTGGATTTTTGGAACTTAGTCTCTGGAAATAAAAACTTCTGAAAACACAGAATCATGAGAAAGTTAGATGACGTTAATTTGATAATAAGAATGTATGGGTCCCAATTCATGAATTTATCATGTATCAATATTATATATAATACAACTAGCATATACATAAATGGAATCAGTAATCCCAGTTACCTATTTTGAACGACCGATTTATGTTGAAATGAAACGTTCTATTGTATTTCTCTGTGTACCTATATGACTCATTGGACTCGATACCAGATACACAGAAACAAGTATTAGGCAACAACGTGTAGACGTGTATACGTGTAGAGAAGTGTAGACTTGTAGTTGTAGAAAACAAATATCGAACCGTCCAAAGTCAATGTGATTGTTTGTGTACGGGGGCTAACGATGCTGAAAGATTGTATTACAAGCGCTTAAGAAACGAATAAATTTCTCACTTGATAACAACACGAATGTTTTTGACACCTGGCATTTTCATTCAGTCGGAACGAACAGGAGCTAAAACAACAATTGCAATTTGATTGTTGGGTGGGGGACGTGGAGAGTGTTTGAATGTGGTGGGGAACACACAAAGTACGAAAGGAATTCGATGGGGTGGAGATTTTGAAAAGGTAAGATTTTGCAAGTTGGAAATGGGTGGTGAGAGGTGGTGAAGTGTTGAGGGAAACGAAGAGGAAGATGACAAGTTACTTCAAAAGCAAAGAGAAGTGTGAAACCAGGAGGGAATGGAAGGGTAAGGGGTGCGGTGACCTGTGCAGTATCTCCAACTTTTCTCTTTCGGTTCCATTCCGTTTTCTTCCACCGGAGAACGCGACCGAGAAGCTTTGTGTGGCTGACAGCGCGACTATAATATTTCATCTTTAATGCTATTATAATTTATACAGGCACGAGTGTTCGCGGTGCAGGAAGGAAACAGAACGTCGACGAAAAACACTGAAAACACTTGGCGGCGTCAGTGCGTACGAAAACGTAGCGTAGCTTCTTCAGAAACGGCATCCGCGCCATAACGCATAGTGCAACGCACGTCGTCACGGGTCACACAATGCCACTCCAGTGTCCGAATCTCTTGCTCGCCGAACCAGCGGCGATGGTAGGCCTACTCTACTCTCTCACTCAACAGTAATGCTTCCTTGAAACCTTGAAACATGAGTTGTTGTAGACCATTCAAATTTGTATTTCTGAATCATATGAGCTCCCGCAGTTGACAACTTGTGAAGAGATTATCTTGTCAGCTTCCTGTTTAATCAACATTCCAATGATTAATAGAACTCGTGGCATCTATATTACATTTCAATTAGTTTAAACACGACTTATGCGCTACTAGAGAATATGATTCCCATGACTGAAATTGAAACATTTCACCTCTGCAGAAGAAATTCAATAAAAACTATGGTTTCTCGATCCATTCCAAGTTGCGATGTATTGAAATAAGTTTTTTATGTATTTTATACGATTGACTGCACGTTATGTAGAATAAATAAAAAGTGTACCAATGGAAATAATAATAATAATAATAATAATAAATATTTTCTATTGTTGAAGCTCTATACAAAAGATGTTACAGTAAAGTTGATGTAAATTCGATTCTTCATCGATTCAGAGAAATATTTTTATTAATAAAATACTCGTAGGTACGTAGTTTGAAACATTTTTGGGTGGAATATTATTTTTACAGAGCATAGCTTTAAACTCAACTTGTTAACTGTCAATGTTGAACAACATTGATAATTTTGTGGCGTGAGTTATTGAAAAATCTTGCACCATATCCAATCAGCAGTTACAAACTCACCAATCCTGATTTTAAAGGTTGAATCTTCACCTCATCCATCTGCTCACCTTCCTCTGTTTCCCAAAAAACTCAATTTCTGGTGGAAAAGCTTTTTACCTTTCCCTCCACACTAGCTGTAAAATTGTTTTTAATCTTACGTTCTGGCTCCACCTCTCACCAAGGATAATAAAGCCTTGCCGGCTGTGATTGCTGTTTGAAAAATGGAATTCTGTTTCTCCTGTCTGAGTGAAAAACAAAAACGGGATTCAAGACAAGGGCATTAAGGGATTGTGCCAACAGAACGCATGTACAGTTTGGCTTGACTGCATTCGTGTTCCATTGTTATCAGAGTAAACTTCAGTTCCGGCGGTACGTCCCCTTCTCTTCACTGTACCTTTATTGTGTAAGTTACTCGTCCAGTCCACCTACGCACTCGCACAAACGTGCACGTGCCGTCCGAACGCGAAATTTTCATGGAAAACGATGAAAGATTGGGATTAGGTGGTGGGGCAGACCCAAGCTTTTCAATCACTCGCCTGTCCTACTGTGATATTCAATAGTAATTTATTATGCTATCGAGAGTCTGGGATGCGTGCTACCTATGATAGGGTGTAAGGGGAGAGAAAGGAGGCAATATAGGGTTGGGAAATATGGGAGATAGCGTGATCGGTGTGTCCTGTAGCCCGCGTTCATCACGTGGTATGCTCCCCCTTCCTCCTTTACCTATATCTGCTACATACACATCCCAACTCATCTCCCTCCCCCACCCACTCAACCAACTGATCTTTTTTCCCTCCCTCCATCCACTCTTTATTATTGGTTCACTTTATAAATCAATAAGAAAACTTCTACTCCTTCACCCCTCATCCATCCCATCAGGCTCTCTCCATACTTGCCATAAACTCCTTATCTCCTCAAAAGGAAATATGAGTTGATGCAATACCAATGTTATCTGAAGTTCCTTCTCGTTTTTCCAATTTGGGGGAAAACTCAAATAGCAACTACAGATGGAAAAATCTGCGCCCAGGGTTTTGACAGTACCCAAATATTATTCCCAATATATTCCTGTAATGCTTCTCTTGGGAGCCACACATTATTATTTTTTTCCATCATCCATATGTTGTAACCGTTGCTTCTTTCTTCAAAATATTACTCACATAATTCTACACAGAATCAAGCCCTGATGTAATACCTGGTTAGAATTTGCTGCAAAACATCTAGAGGGAGGTATTATCATTGCGAAATCATATTGAGTTAATTTTGAATTCCTGCTTCTTCAGGGAGTGAGGGGAGTAGAAGCTGTTCAATTTCTTCAACAAAGAAGAATACTTACTGGATGCGAATTATCAATAAGTAACCAGAAAAGATAAGTTATAATAATTATTATGTTTTGACTCAATCGCTACGAATCATCATGCCGTCATTGAGTAGATATATAATATTTTAAAATTTTGTTGGAATAGCCTGTTAATGGAAATATGATTTCATTGACATTGACTGTGAACTACCATGGCGACTTTATTTGGACCACCTCCACCAGAAAACAAACGCGTATATTGCATGCTCATTATCGTTTGAAGTTGACATACATTGTGATGATACATATACCAATGGATAATCCTACTTGGAAGGACGAAAATCACACTTGATATTCTTAAGAGATTATTTTAAAATTTTATTTTTTTCTATGTCTTCAACTTAAGGGGATGCCAGGATGAAATCGTTGGCTATGCTTTAGCATTGAGAAAGAAGTAAGGTTAAGGTTGGTGTATGTCTACACTTCTAAATAGAAAACTTGCACATCCTTCTTATTTTCCCAATCTTGCTCAACCAATTTCATTTTCCTCGTTCATCCCTTTCTCTACGTGAAAACATGTATTAGCACCCAAATATAGCCAGGAGGAAATTGAAATTGTGAGCACATTAAAAAAGGAGGGTGAGCGGCTCCCTTCGAATTTGTCAATCTAGTGTTCTTCCAGCCTCTGGAATCGATTAAGTTACAAATTTTTGCTCTAGATGCTGCAAAATCTTTATAGTGTATTTTGATCGAAAAACTTTCCTGTGAACAGTGAATAAATTTGTATATTATTTCCCGCGAAATTGCTTGCACTTTTTCTCCGCTGGAAAAACTCACTCTATATTGTGAAATAAATGTTCCTTGATTCATCAAAAGAAGGTGATGCAGGGTTTTTTCAAAATATAAACCAAGTTCATAGCAATGGGAGAATGGATGTTAAGAATATATTGAATACGTTTGTAGAGCTTTTATAATTTATTGCTTGTCTAATGATATTTCAGTATCTAATGGATTGAAATTGTGGGAGTAACCTAGATTTTGTTATACGAAAAGGTTTATGTGTAATTGACGATACTATTTTGGCTTGAATCACCAAATCATCAATTGAATTTCGTCAATCATATTACAGTATTGACATATTTCAATAATTGTATATGTATTACATTTATGTTCTAGTGACAAACCACCAGTTTGAAGGAAAAACTATCGCACAAAATTACAATATCAGATTTCATGGATTATTTGTAAATTTCTTAGAGCTGGAATAACTCAACTCAATGATGGAATTTATGGTGCTACAGATAAGTAGGTTCATGAATTCATACAAATGATGAGAAACATTATTTGAATGGAACCTGGAAGTACTGCGATTATGGAAAAATTATATTTACATCGAGAATGACACTTGAATTTGTGATGGATAACTTCGAATGCCATCAATGGAATTGATGAGGGTGATGCCCACATGAGCTCAAGGTTTGAGATTGGGTGATGAGCTGGGTGATGATGAGAGATTGCTCAATAATCAATTTTCGATACTCAATGACTCAATCGTACTGAAATCACACTTCATTTATTATAATTACTATTTTTTCTTTGCAATTGAATCTTCTCAATAATAAGCTTTTCAGAGCAGCTGTTCAATATTTCCAAGCATACAAATTGTGGATAAAGGTTCCTACCAGGAACAATTTATCTTCTTCGTATAGGGTAGTAGACAGATAGTATAGGTAGTAGAGGAAACTTCATAATTCATGTGTGATGTGGCATGCAGCAACAGTAGACAAGGTTATGGTTCTATAGCATTGTGATCTCGCTCAAGGCACACATTATTGCTCGCTATGCTCCCAGATCACGTCCACATCAGCTGAATTTCGGTTTTCTTTGTCGTTGTCATTGATATCTTGCGCATTTGTCGAGAGACAGAAGATGTACCTTGAAAGGAACCGGATATAGAAGGGTTGAAGTGTTGAACGAGCCATGACTGACGCAATAAAGCGAAATTCGGTTATGAGCCAAATTAGATTTATCGATGCGAACAGTCTACGAGTGTATCTAACCGCTGATATATCGTCCTCCACGTTGGCATGGCAACCAATTGGAGAGCCTGCACCTTGGAGTGGGCATGGACCTCTCATCATGATCGGCTCTCTCGATAGGCCACTCTCCACTCCTCTATCTGTTGTCTGAAATCGATCATTGAACCAGACAGAATTCCAGCTCATTGTTCCATAGGCCCAACATATCCTTTACTATTAAACGAGCAACTTCTGTTTATATGTTTAGATTTTTATATGTTTGTAATTCACCGGATCTCGAAAACGGCTCTAACGATTCTCACGAAATTCAGAAAATAGTAGGTTTATAATATGAGGATTCGATTTCACTAGGTCTCATCCCTGGAAAAACTCGCTGAAGGACATTAAAAGGATAATTATCATTCATCCTTGGGAAAACATCTGATAATAATTATTTCGTCGTCTGTTGGTGATGGAAGTGAGTGAGCGAGTTCATGTGTGTGGGACTGTGGCAAAATTATGACTCAGCTGTTGAACTTTTGTAATCATTCAATCAGGTACTTAATGCTGGTTGCAAAAAAGCCGGGTTATTTTCAATCCGGATTAATTCCAGTAGATCCATCTTTTTGAAATGGTCTTCTCTGATTTGGTTAATCAGGATAAAAATTCAACCGGCTTTTGTGCAACTGGGTCTTTGTGTGGGAAATTTTTGCATTCCTCTGGGGATTAATCTCAATTTACTGTGATTAGATAGAACATTTCTGTATGAATGTTATTATAATTTCTTCTTTCGTAATAATTTTTTTGTGCTTTTGTACTCCAGAGCGAAGCTCGGTCCCCGATATTTGAATCTATATGAATGAAAGAGAATAATCTGACTTCAAATGTCTCATGCTGGAAATATAGCCAACTACCTCTGCTGAAATTTTACAGTTTTCACTGCTCTACTTTCTGTGATTTCCACCTTGTTCCTTTATATTTATAGCAATAATGATGACTGAAAAAAATCATTTGCAGAGCAAACTCACCTATGATACTGATACTGATATTGTTATAAAATTCACTTGACTGATTCATTTACCAATGGGAAGCTACAATAAATTTCCAACCTGAAACTATTCGTCTCTTTCAAGGTTGTCTTCTCACTCCCATTGATAGATGAATATGAATAACATGGCAATATCATTGACTAACAATGTAAAAGACTAGTAATCAATTTATTGAGTTATACAGGAAGCGGCAGCGAATGTCCCTTTTCTAAGTAGATAAAACTCTTTGTATGGATCAGAGAGTTTGAATTTATTCTTTATAATGTACAAAACATTATTAATATAAAGTTTTGTTTCAATTAGCTTCGAATATCAAATCAGGTGGATGACGTCCCCCATTCTCCATACACTGAGTAAAGGATTGTAGATATTAGATTAAACTTTGACGTGTCATATGCTGCGGGATCCTTGCTCCCTTAATGCAGTTCAATAATTGTGACGAACAAGAAAAGTAAAGTAAAGTAAAAGATTTTTGGCGTTTTTCATGACTCATGCCAATTTCATTTGAATTTCCCTATGTTAGCAATTTCTTCCATGATATCGATTTTCAGATCTTGTATGGTGCTTGGACGGTTCCAATAAACAAGGGATTTCAAAATCCCCCATAGGAAAAAGTCACAACGGTTAAAATCGGGAGATCGGGCTGGCCACTTCAAATCGCTCCTAATTGAGATGAGGCATCCTGGAAAGTGCTTCAATTGAATTCACGTTCAGAATGTTCCTGTACAATTGCCAAATTGTATGGAAGGAAATGAAGATCATCATGGAGAACGATTGGAAAGTACAAGAGCAGACGCATGTTTGCGCGCAAAACGCTGTGGTGATCTCAACATTGAAACTCTCGCTGCCTCAATATTCTCAGGTGACCTAATGCGCCGAGGGACTTCAGTTCTTCGTTATGTCGCACTTGCAGTTTGTCTGAGCGTAGTGACCCACGTAACATCGATTTCCAGTCCGAGACAGTAACATCAGCCAAAGGGGCTAAATTAAAACGATTTCGAAATGCACGCTGGGTTGTGATCACAGAACATCCGCTCGAAAAATGTCTCAACGGCAAATGTACACTTTTTATTGTTCCAATGCATAATGGCGAATGATCATGTCGGGAATGTTGGGAAGAAAACTATATGATCTGACCTCTCTAACGGGACCAGATTTGCTCTACTACGACATAGTAGACCCCGACTGGATCGTCCAAAAATGAGATCAGCGGGCTCGCTCCGCTCGCCTGCATTTTTCATTTGAGCATGCTTCATTCTATCAGAAAGTACTGAGAAAACGCAGAAAAGCTGAGGAAAACGTTGGAAAAACGTTGCTTTTGGGCGTATTTTTGATGAGATATTAAAGTCACCTAATCACAAAATTTTTAGACCCTAGCTAAACCTCTGTACCAAATTTGAACATTTTCTCTCTATTACTTGATGAAAGAACTGAAAAAACGCAAAACCCGCTAATTTTGGGCGTATCTTTGCCGTTATTTCAAATTCCTTCTAACACAACATTATTACAACCCAGCTGATCTTCTGCAGTGAATTTGAACATTTTCTGTTCATTTGTTCTCGATAGAGCTGAGAAAGCGCAAAAAACGCTGGAAAAACGCTAATTTTGGGCGTATCTTTGACGTAATTTCAAATTCCTTCTAACACAACATTATTACACCCTAGCTGAGCTTCTGTACTGAATTTGAACAATTCGTGCTCATTTGCTCTCGATATATATAATATAAGCTTATGCTTTTTGGGCCAGCATGTGGAAGCGTCAGTTATGACTTGTCATAATTTAAAAAACACAAAACAAATATTACATTGAAGGACAGTATGCTATATGCAGTATTACTGCATATTTTGGAATTGCCTCTATGGGTCTGCCTCAAATGTCAATTCTCTGTAATACTCCTTCGATCCATTTAAGCCCCATATCACTTGCCGCATGCACCTCCTGCAATCCTCCCTCACATGGGAACAGAGGGCAGTTCGAAACCAAGTGCTCCATTGTCTGTATCTCGCCACATTCACAGTATGGGTCAGGTGTAAAACCCCATAAGGCAAGAGACTGGGCGCATCTTCCAGTAGATGTCCGGAACCTGTTCAAACAGCACCACTGCCGGCGGCCAAGCAGTGTCCCTGGCACCTGTACATTTGGATCCTCAATTAGGTGTTTATTCTTTACTGATGAGGAGGACCACCTTGCCTTCCAAATTGTTTCAATATCCTGACCATTCTGATCATCTAATCTCAGATACCTCCTAGATTGTAGCCGTCTTGCTGGTGCATTATTTAGCTCTTTAGCTATTGGCAACTCATTCCTTGAGACAACCCTGTTAACACGTTGTCTTGTCTTATTCAATCTGCGGAGGTCTGGTGGCAGGACATTACAAAGCACAGGTAGCCAGTTGGTCTCTGTTGGTCTTAATGTGCCACTGATTTTTCTCATGGATTCATTTAGCTGCACATCGATCTTTCCCACATGTGCACTATGTGCCCACACAGGTGAGCAGTATTCAGCCACACTGTACACCAAGGCAAGACTGGATGTTCGCAGCGTTCCCACATTGCAACCCCAGGTTGTTCCAGCCAGTTTGCTTATAATATTGTTTCTGGTCTTTAACTTGTCTCTTACACCCTCCAAGTGATGGCGGTATGTTAGAGACCTATCAAGTCACACACCTAGGTATCGAGGAGCTTCCTGATGTGTCAGTCTCTCTCCACAGAAAACAATATTTAGCCTTCTCCCTGCATCCCGATTACTGAGATGAAAAGCTGTTGTGACTGTCTTGGTTGGGTTGGGTCTCGATAAATATGAGTAAAAGCAAAAAAACCCTGGAAAACGCTAATTTTGGGCGTATCTTTGACGTTATTGCAAATTCCTTGTAACACAACATTATTGCACCCTAGCTGAGCTCCTGTACTAAATTTGAACAATACGTGTTCATTTGTTCTCGATAAATCTGAGAAAAAGCAAAAAAAAAACCCTGGAAAAAACGCTAATTTTGGGCGTATATTCGACGGTATTGCAAATTCCTTCCAACACATTATTACACCCTAGCTGAGCTCCTGTACTAAATTTGAACAATTTCTGTTCATTTGTTTTCGATAAATCTGAGAAAAAGCAAAAAAAAAGACGCTGGAAAAACGCTAATTTTGGGCGTATATTTGACGTTATTGCAAATTCCTTCTAACACAACATTATTACACCCTAGCTTAGCTTCTGTACTAATTTGAACAATCTCTGTTCATTTGTCACCGATAAATCTGAGAAAACGCTAAAAAAACGCTGGAAAAACGCTAATTTTGGGCGTATCTCTGGAAAGTTTTCCAAATCCGTTCTTGGTGCGCCTCTAAAGGGCCAACTGAACATACCTACCAAATTTGAACGTTTTTGGTCTGGTAGATTTTTAGTTCTGCGAGTGAGTGAGTGAGTGCCATTTCGCTCTTATATATTACTAGCCGTTAGGCTCGCTTCGCTCGACATATCCGTCTAGCCAAGGGGCCCCGCCCCCTGGACCCCCGACTAGATCGTCCAAAAATGAGATAAGCGGGCTCGTTTCGCTCGCCTGCATTTTTCATTTGAGCATGCTTCGTTCCATCAGAAAGTCGAAGTACTGAGAAAACGCAGAAAGGCTGAGAAAAACGTTGCTTTTGGGCGTATCTTTGATGAAATATTAAAAACACCTCATCACAAAATTTTTAGCTTAACCTCTGTACCAAATTTAAACATTTTCTGTTCATTACTTGATGAAAGAACTGAGAAGAGAACGTTTCAAATTCATTCTAACACAACATTATTACAACCTAGCTTAGCTAGCATTTGTACTAAATTTGAACAATTTCTGTTCATTTTTTCTCGGTAAATCTGAGAAAAAGCAAAAAACGCTGGTAAAACGCTAATTTTGTGCGTATCTTTGACGTTATTGCAAATTCCTTCTAACACAACATTATTACACCCTAGCTTAGCTTCTGTACTAGATTTGAAAAATTTCTGTTCATTTGTTCTTGTTAAAGCTGAGAAAACGCTAAAAAACGCTAATTTTGGACGTATCTCTGGAATTTTTCCAAATCCGTTCTTACTGCGCCTCTAAAGGGCCAACTGAACATACCTACCAAATTTGAACGTTTTTGATACGGTAGATTTTTAGTTCTGCGAGTGAGTGAGTGAGTGAGTGAGTGAGTGAGTGAGTGAGTGAGTGCCATTTCGCTTTTATATATATATATATAATATATATATATATATATATATATATATATATATATATATAGATATATATAGATATAGATTTGAATGAGCCATCAAATTTTGGTTTCCCCAGAACAATAAAAGCAGGTAGTATGTTTGATATTTAGTGATAGCTCTTACCTTTGCAGTGGAATATTATATTTATTTGTTCATCAGCCTTGAGGGTTTGGCCCAAATGGAATCGTTACTTACTGAATTCATTTGAGGGTTTTGCCATGTAGGCATGATTGCTTGTCCCACTCTTCATAATAGCCTTGGAAATCGGAATTTATCAAAAATATTATTAAAATTCACTCTATACTCGTGTATAGTTTTGGGACCACCTTTTCCTTGGTCTTCCAACATCTCTCTTACCTGCTGGATTGTAGTTGAGAGCTTTCACAGGGATTCTACCGGTTGGCATTCTGTCTACTTGCGCTTTCCATCTTCTTCGAAATTTTTTAATTTCTTCATGCAGTGGCTCAATCTCAATATCCTCTCGAATGTCTATAGCAATATATCGTAAAATAGATGATCAATATTGTATCTGTGGATTTCGTTTCTGATCTGATATCATAAGGATATCAATGTAGTCCTTCCCAATCTCCTCACTCGTACCTTTTTTGCAGTCAGTTATTCAGAGCAAGACATATTTTTAAAATTTCAAGAGCTATGTCACAAGCTATGTCACAGTCAAAGTGGGCTGGAGACATACTGCCGACATACTCATTGATATTGAAAAATGGTAAGAACAGTCAAACGAATGATCGCATAACTGTGTCTGAGAGATCTGCGAACATAGATGGCATGCATTTGGCAAAGCGACTTCTTCAGTGAATATCGCCGATTTGAAAGTGAAATTGAACCAGCTATTTGCGACTCGCAGTGGGATAGGAAGTAAGTAAAGTGGAGAGCTGATAAAGTAGAATGTAAGAGCTGGTGTTTGTGGCAGTAGGCTGCTTTCCATGAAGATGCGCTTCCGTGGCGAACGAAGCAAATCCTTTTTCTCCCTGGCCGAGCGGAGACACCAGTTGGTAATAAGTAGGCGGAAAGTGCACTCCGTATTAGTCTCAAACAGCCCTCTCAGGCCGTTTCAACTTGTCACTTCCTTTTCCGCTCTCACTTTTCTCGCCTTTTTCCTGCGCGAAATTTTACTATTCCACCAGAAAAGTTAATTAACTACATTATTAATTCGTATCCTCCTCACATTATTTGATGTTGAGAAGTTTGTAGGCAGTTTCAGATTCTGTAATTATCTTTTTGACTAAGAATGTATCTTGTGTTAACGGAAATTCTTGGATTCGGGGATATGAGATTGTAATGAAAAATTCAGAGTTTAATTCCATATTGAAAATAGTAGAAAGCCAAGAAGAGACAAGCAATATAATACAGCAGAATACTTGTGAAAATATCAATGATTTACCAAGAATATTAAGAACATCATTGATCCATCGATCTTATACAATTCTGTTACAATTCTTTTCATGAGTTGATTAGTGATTCAAAATCGATAAGACTTGTATCTCATGAAATATATATTTATAATTATTATAATCCATCTCTGATATGATATTTCATTTGAGTGAGTGGAAATTCAATAAGAATAGTATAAAAGACTACCAGTTATATAGTTTTGAGGTTCCAATAACTTTGATTTTGATTTGTTTAAAGAGTAGAATGATTTGTTCCTGTATTACCAATAATAATCAATGATGTGACAAAAAATTATGTTTTCAATCTTCTGTCCCATATAGTTTTCATTTCTACTTGATATGCTTCACGGAATAACTGTAATAGATTAACTTCCATTAACTATACTCTAATGAGGGATTTATTATTGATGACAGTCAAGGCTAGGAGAATGCAATGATATCTTTTGATGCTAACAATGCAAAATAATTCCAGTTTTGTCTGAAAAGTATGGATCTAAAAAGTGGGAGGGGTAACTATAGCCTCTGAGGCCTCATTTGAAATGCACTTCAACTGTAATGCCGTAAAAGCCATTTCAAAGATTATTCCCCTGAGCGATAAACGCGTCTTCAAACCCTGCTGTTCCAGGAAGGAGAATTCTCCCTTCTTCTAAAAGTGTCGAATTTACTCCAGCTAATCGATGGTATTTTAAAAGGCTTGAGATTTATCATCATGATTTTTCATCCATGAAATTGGGAAACTGATGCCATACTTCAACCTCCTACTAGATTCAATATACGCTGCTGATATGAGCCATTATGAAATGTTGATGTAATAGTGGAAAATAATATCATTACTATCCTCTTCCAAAATCTCCAGATGATTTGAATAGGTATAATAATCATAATACATAGGCCTACTAATATCTTTGAATCAATATTGACCAATATGTAGGAAAATTCTGGACAACGATCTTCCATATAAGCATACGCGGGTCTTCTTACTCTATGTGTTTATCTATCAATTGGTGTAGCAGGGCAATACGATCTGATAAAAATGTTGTTCTGATGGTCATTCATGCTATAGAACGGAGAAGAGAGATTCGGCTCAAGCTCTTACTGTTTTTCTCTACCAGCACAGTTTCTCAGTGGAATTTCCCCTTGTATCCTATATCAAATTTTAAATTCCAGGAAACAGAAACGGATATCTGGCTATGAGATATGTGAAACAACAAAACTGAAAAAAAAACTGTAGACGTGTGAAATTGGTCGAATGATCAGAGAAAATGTACGAAAAAGGAAGATATAATTCAGTCGGAAAAGTTGAAGCCTCAGGCGCTCGAGGAAAGACATAACAAGGAGGAAACTGGGTGGAAATCTCTCTTGGCTGTTCCCCTCTACATCATATTTCCACTATAAGCATCTTTTTCTGTCAAAGACAGTTCTGTTCTGCGTCCGCCAGAAACACCTGAGTGCGGGATATATATGCCTTTTGAACCTCATTCCAACTGCGGAACCTGCTTTCGGTGGAAGAATATTCCACATCATTGCGTTTACACTTGTACCCTATACTGTACAGCCAATTCATATTTCTCTTTCCTATCTGTGTGTGTCGAACTTATATAGATTTTTGGTGATGAATCTTCTTTGAATTATGCGTGTCAATATCTTATCAGATATTATATAATATATGATAATTCGAGCCCAAATAAATTAAGCTACTTATACACATATCGATTTTCGGACGCACGATTTTTTGCTGTCACAGACTTGAGCGCCATGAACAGGCGCATTTCACATTTAATCAGCTGATGATCAGCTTATTATTATGTCTGTATTTGTACAGAAACAGTACGGTAAGACTCAATAGTTATTTGTGCAACTAGTGCGCAAAGTAACAGTTTGCTGCACCGAAAGAAACGTTTACGCCCGAGCCGTAGGCGAGGGCGGAATGGTTTGTTGAGTGCAGCAGAGGAACTTTGCACACGTATTTCACATTTAATTTTTCCTACAGTTACCATTGAATATGAAAAGTGGGTAATTATGGGTAAAATTGCCTGAAATCCATCAAATGTTTTTCTGTGTAATTTTATTATTAATAAAAACCTTAATTTATTGTCAAATTGAATAATGTAGTAGTGTTTGAATGAAGAGGCGGCTGTGTGCTGAATGTGGCACTGTGCTGTCGCTGTCCTCGTTGTCCTTCGTTATAATATATAATTTATTTGCCAAAAACAAAATACAAAAAAGCTTTACAAGAAATAAATATAAGTATATGCTACTGCACTTAAACCAAGAAACATACATTTATTTAATTAGATATAATAACGAAATGAATAATAAGGTGCTCGTTGTGCTACGTTGCACCTCTGCTCACTATAGCAGCTCAGTCACTGTTACCAACTTCATTTTCATTTTGCTGCACTGTTGCTCCATATAACCTACTAAGTATTTTGCGTTGCCATGTTGCAAATCTGGAGTGCAGAAAAATTTTTTCCCGCACTAGAGCGGAAAAGTGATTCTTTGCGTTCTGTAATCAGTGCAGGAATGCCCACTTTTCAAGGTAACTGTGGAAAATATAATTAGCATAGCATCAGCTGATGAAATGTGAAATGCGCGTGTCCGTGACGATCAACTCTGTACGCACATTTTGATTAAAGCTTTACACATCATGTGCATGCCAAGTTCCGTACAATCTGGGCCTTGAGTGAATACATTATTGCATCAGGAAATACAAACTTATGATATGAGTAGTCAACTGGTTATTAGAATGGTAAACTACAAAAATATAAGAAATACCAGCTTATTTTTCATGCAACAGTGCCCTGGTGGAATTTGTAAGGATGGCAAAAAATCGGACGTCAAAAAATCGATGTGTGAGTAACTAGACTAACAACTAGCCTTACCTCATTCACCAAAACATATTCACAAATCATATGAAGATAAAGAATTGATAATACTTATTAATCATTCTATTCTGCCATATCAGTAAAGATGTTCTTTTTATCATGGCATTAAATAAATGCATGAATATGTTTGGTATTCTCGCCAATGAGTTCGAATTCAAGAGAAAAATGCCAAATACCCTGAATAAAAGATTATGGAATAACGATGGAGAAGTGATCATGATGCTTCAAAGTAAAATCGTTTTGAAAGTTATTGTAAAACAGTTGTAGAAACTGCGTACTATAGCACACGTACCTGAGAAGAGTAAGTGGAACTGGATGTAGTGAGAGGAGTGCGAGAGCTGTCGTTCACAGGAGAGCTCCTCAGGGAGGCACCGATCAGATGCGGATGAGGACAATGGAGCGAGACAGGAGACAGGTGGGCTCAGCCATTGAGCTATGAGCTCATAAACGATGCCACACCTTGGGGACTACCTGCCCCTGTCCCTGTCCCTGCCCCTGCTCCTGCTCCTGCTCCTGCCCTGCAAGTAAAGCCTGGTCAGGGCACAGGGATTAATGACTCCAGCATGCCAGCTGACAACCTGCAACTAGCACTGACACTTGCAATTGCCGTCTTTGTACCTGGCCTATGAAAATTTTGAACTCTCAATTTAATAACAATTCGACAGAAACTTTCAAGGTCTTTGAAGATGAGTGAAGCAGGATGAATCTCAATCAAGGGTCAGATGATAAGTTATCATTAAAGGATCAATAGAGTATTTGAACCCGGCATAAAATCTTAAAAATAACGAAAACTATTCTCAGAATTTTCTCCAACATACATGGTGTTATTCTATTAGAGAACATTTCACATTACAAATGACAGTTCATCATGTCTAGATCTGAATAAATAATTTTAAATTTTACAATAATTCAGTTGTGAAATAACATATTTTGTTAGATGTGTTTCAAGGCACTGAATTCCTTTAAATATAAGTGAGATTCTCAATATTCGTCCAGGACTTGTGTGAGTTGTGAACTGTAAATTTGAAACTACATCACATTATTTACCAGAAGATTAAACATTTCAGTAGAGATTATTACAATAAATTTAAATTGAAGAATCTTTTTTACCAATTCCACGTTAATTTTTGTTGGGATATTGCCATAAACAACGAGGAAAACAAGAGATTCCTTTAATAGCTTTTCTCTTGAATAAGAGAGAAGCTTTAACAAGAGATTCCTTTAATAGCTTTTCTCTTGAATTAACTGTTAACTAACATAATGAGTTATTACTTATGTGAGTCTCAATTTTGGGAAGGGGGGATGAGGCGGTGATGAACTAATATTATCAGTAAACTTGTCGAAAATCCATCAACGATTGATGTTGATGACAGAGATATGATGATATGTTTCTCATAGAGAAAATATAGCATAATCTTATTATTCTTCCTATGATAAAAATTCACTCCGAAGTGTTCCTAGTTTCTATTTGTTGACAAACAATTTTGTTCCAGGCGAACATTACTTCTCATTGGTTTTGAATGTTTATTGTGTCAAGAATCCATCATTGGGAATTCAAAAATTGGATGAGTGGGCAATAAAATTTGTGTGATTAATAGATAATGGAAAGTTATAGTAGGAGTGTTACAAACAAGAATTTCTTGCCACCTCTGTATCTAGCAAATCGAGGTTTGAAGGTTTTTGCTCTCTGCTGAGGTTAATGATCGAATAAGTCGTGTTCAATAATATGTGAAAGTGATATTCATTCTAATGGACGGTGTGCCGCTCAGAGATTAGTGATTCAGCAAACGATGAGTGAATCCACTTAGATTCAACAAATATGATTCGATAATCAATAATAAAATTCTAGAATAAATTATTCGTATTCCTGCTCTGCAATATTGAATTCATAAGATTCCATTATTTGTCATTCGAGAATATTGGGTCCTCACGATTAAGTGAATTTCAATATCAATGAGGGCGAATGGAAAATTAATAGACATGGATGAGGAATTTCTCTTGCGCCTCAACAGCAAAAGACCATCATTTCAAATTTTAAAAGCCTGACTGAAAAAATGAATCTCTGACTCAACAGGGTTTCCTTACTCAATTTCTATCCCTGAAACGGAAGTTTCCAAGGAGACGCAATCATGGAAGATGAATCTCGTTAGTGAAAGCAGACAAGCGGACTGAAAAAAGTTTGTTTGACAATATGGAATGATTAAGGCCATCTAATTAAAAATGTTCAAGTGCTCTTTGGAACTGCTCTCTCACCCATTTTTCAATACAGGCATTATCTGCAACGTTCAACCGTCGAGATAGATTCGAAGCTCGGCATCAACTTATTGTTCCAACAACGATGAAATAGAGTAATTCTCCAATTAATTATTACTCTCAACTCTTGACTACATTCTTGCAGTAATTAAGAATAATTGCACCAAACTATCTTCTCATCTTGAGGGTCTTATCTTGACGTTTTTTCTCCATATAGAACATTGAATTCTCCATGGCTAATCACTTTGTCCGAATTACACACTGAATCCAGTAAATTATGTCTAAAAATGCATGTTATAATATTATTGTTACGATTTAATTTTCACATGAATTGTTACAATTACTGTAATATAATACTTTTTATAAAACTCACCGAAATCGTGAAGAAGCGATATTTGAACGAGCGTCAGTTCTCACTTTTGACTTACTGAAGACCAAAGTTGTTGTCCGTCTGTTTGTATGTTCTAAAATAACTTTAGAGAGAATAGATCAATCATCTACAAATTTTGCACTTGTATTCTTCGAACCTTTTCACAGATCAAGTTCGTTGGATAACAAAATTGATTGATTCACTCCTTCGTCCTTTTTCAGGATATAAAAATATCATTGAAAGTGCATAAGAAAGAATCTGTTTTGGTTTATCATTTAGTCAGCTGGATTTAATTGCATGCTCTTTCTCAATGTAGCCTACCTAGAATATTCTAGGTACCTTGCTATTTCTGTAATTTTTTCATTCATTTAGAAAAGCTCATGCTACTTGGGAGGTATCACACAGACTGTCAGACTGACAGACATTATGCGCCGACACATGTTTTCAGCTGAATAATACACAAATTTGATTTATAAGATCTCCCTCAGGTAACGTCTATCTGCCTGTCTTTAACATACGAGTAATTATTAATACTTTGTTGTGATGTAGCAGTTGCTATGAGGTTGACAAATTTGCTACTGTATGAGAAATCTTTTTTGTTCAAGGTGTTAAATTTGTGAGTAGAAAATACTATACGTGTTCTCCAACATTTGATCATTCAATGTAGGTACTCATTAAATTAATTTTTGTATCATTTATCTGTGAATGTTGATATAATTGAAATGGTTTAAGATATCGATGTACGGGTTTCACCATTAATTTTCTTTTGAAATTATGTATCTATCACATGACCACGTTTCACTTTGAAAAAAGGAAGTCTTCTTCTTCTTCCTTCATTCAAGGTTTATGCTCTTGCCTGTTCCGACTCACAACAGTATAATTAACCGAACGCAGTGAGGTCTATGTTTTAACTCGGATTTTCTCTTGTCTGTCTGTATGTAACGCGATTTCGGCCAAACGCGTTGATAGAATTCGATGAGATTTGGCAGGAATATTCATTCCTTTTTCAACTACACGTCGATGTATAAACAGCTTTTTTGCATTTTTGCACAAACAACAAATTTTGCATTTTAAGGATGATATGAAAAGAAAAGGAGCTCCTCCACACTCCATACAGAGTGTTTCAGAAGTGTATCGAACATTTTAGGGTATTGTTCCTAGACTACATTTGTCCTACTTGAAGTGTCCAAAACTCAGCGGTTATCCTTATATCTGTCATTTTGTTTTTTCACAGTACCGAACTTATCGTCCATTCAAAATATGTTTTCAATCAGTCAAATAATAAGTGATAAATTGCAAATTTGCAATGCAATAAGATAGTATTATGAAATTTGTTTTATGTTGGATTTGTACCACGTGATCAAGCTAGCCAATCAGAAGCATAACAGTTAATGGTGAAACTGTCTTATAAAGTTACTGCATCCATAACTATTAAGAGACATCGTCAAATCGTGATAAAATCGCAGATATATAATTTATGTGAAAAAGGATTCAATATTATTCATATTCAATTAATTTATTTACTTTCATATAAAATTACATTTGGAATGAAAACTTGAAAGCTCGAAGTATTCAGACGGATTACAAAATGTTATCTATGAGGAGAGTGTTGGTTAGGCAGAGTTGAGAGGGTAACGTCCATATCTGGTGTTGTGCATCCGGATAGCATGGAGGCTGACCACCCATTTTATGCGCTTTCAATAATTCATGTGATAACAGACTGTAGCCTCCTCCCTACTCCACCCCTCCTCTTAAAACCGCTGCCATTCACATCCGAAACAGTTATTCCGACATCAACCATACCGACAAAACTCATTCCATTCGATAACGCATCAGCAAATCTAAATATTGAACTTATCTTTTTCAGAGATATTCATCCGCTGTACTTTCATATTTCAGGATGATCATAGTGACGGGAAGTAGAGAAGAGTCGAATCATAATGAGGAAAATCACGATGTCGAAAATAATTAAGAATGAAGCTTTTCCAAAAGAACATCTCATATTTCTAAAATTTTCAACTTTTATCGTCTCCATTGACTAGAATTACGTTTTCAAGTATACAGGATGATTATAGAAGGACTTTACAACTTTGAAAGCATAATATTTATTGAAATTACTCACATAATTTTGAAAGGTGTCATCTTATTACAAAACACTCTAAGTTTAAGGTGTGGGTGTTATTTTGATTCTATGTGACAGCCGTTGGTAATGCGACATACATCCCACCGATAATCGATTTCTTGCCACACTCGTATCAGAATATCAGGCGTAGCTTGTGCAACCGCAGCGATCCGAATGTGATCCGTTTTCGGAGGTCATTAAGATTGTCTGGTAGAGAGGAAACATAAACCTTATCTTTAATGAAACCCCACAGGAAGAAATCCATGAATGTTAAATCTGGTGAGCGAGGTGGCCATGCAATTGGCTCTGAATGGTAAATCCAGCGAAGTTGGAAGCAATTGTCTAGAAAATCCCGAACTTCTCCGTGGTAATGAGCTGGTTTAGGCTGGTTTTAAGCTGGTTTATCTTGTTCAGCATGACGATGCACAACCTCATTTCCACGGAGAAGTTTAGGATTTTCTAAACATTAGCTTTCAACTTTTCTGGATTAATCATGATGGGCCAATTGCATGGCCACCTCGCTCACCGTATTTAGCATCGATGGATTTCTTCCTGTGAGGTTTCATTAAGGATAAGGTTCATGTTCAGCCTCTACCAGATAATGTTAATGACCTCAGAAATTGGTGAATGAAGGTTTCAATGGTAGATTATTATTTGTGAGCATCTTGTAAAACATGCAAAAAGTGAGTATGCCTACAATATTCAAAACTATAGCTGATAACTGAGTTAATTGGAAGCTAATAAGTAAATCGCCAACAATATTCCAATTTGATAACAAATTTTTCTAGTGCCATTAAAAGGCCAAATTTTCTTTCGGATAAGCTCACATGAGCTTCTAGCTTGTGCGAGGGTGATTTGATGAAATGATGAAACGTCCATGCCACAGCGGTATTCAAATCCACGATCAGGTAGCGCTAGCAGACTAAAGAGTGTGAACGGTGAAACTTCTTATAGTCGATATTAGTTGTCTTGGTTGTCCTGACCGGCTGATTTCAAAGCTGTACTTCATACTCGTAGTGAATCAAATTGACGGAATTACAAAACTCATTTTTAGCTTAGAATATTAATACGTTTTTTGAAACAGAGGTGTTCCTCATACAATATATAGAAGTCAAATAAAAAACATTATCAGTAAGACATTGACTTAACTCTTTCCTAGACAATCTTATAGTATTATACAAAGTCCCTCAAAGATCTTTTTTCAATTTTTGTGTAGTTGAGAAGTTGATATTGTGGTAATTATTCATATAGAATGGGAAAGACTAAGAAATTGTCAAAAAAACACTGATTTATTGATAATTAGAAAGACCGGTTTCGGTTATTACACCATTGTCAATATAACTTCACTTGTTCAGCTTGACTTGCTAGTTTCACTTTTTGTGTAGTTGAGAAGTTGATATTGTGGTAATTATTCATATTGAATGAAATTGTCAAAAAACCACTGATTTATTGATAATTGGAGAGAACAGTTTCGGTTATTACACCATGTAAAAGTGCTAGAGAAACTGGCAAGTCAAGCTGAACTGGTTATTGGCAAGCTGGCTATTGATCAGTATTGATAACAATACAGGTGGTTATGTATTGATATCCATGGCTACCTATTGATGTGTATTGATACCATTAGGTATTTGGGCCAATACATATCCATGGAAATGTATTGATGTGTATTGATATCAATACAGCTGGTTATGTATTGATATCCATGGATATGTATTGATTTGTATTGATATAAATAGGTATTTGGGCCAATACATATCCATGGAAATGTATTGATGTGTATTGATATCAATACAGCTGGTTACGTATTTGGGCCAATACACATCAATACATATCCATGGATACCTATTGATGTGTATTGGCCCAAATACCTATTGATATCAATACATTTTTTTATTGATCTCTATTGATCACTTCCACTAGGGACCATTGTCAATATAACTTCACTTGTTCAGCTTGACTTGCTAGTTTCACTTTTTGTGTAGTTGAGAAGTTGATATTGTGGTAATTATTCATATTGAATGAAAAAGACTAAGAAACTGTCAAAAAACCACTGATTTATTGATAATTAGAGAGACCGGTTTCGGTTATTACACCATTGTCAATATAACTTCACTTGTTCAGCTTGACTTGTTAGTTTCACTTTTTGTGTAGTTGAGAAGTTGATATTGCGGTAATTATTCATATTGAATGAAAAAACTAAGAAATTGTCAAAAAACCACTGATTTATTGATAATTAGAAAGACCGGTTTCGGTTATTACACCCCTAGTGTAAGAGATCCATAGAAATCGATAGAAAAACTCTATTGATATCAATATATGCTCATGGATATCAATACGTGCTCATGGATATCAATAGAAATCCATGGATACCAATAGAAATCACGGTAAATACAGTCAATGAACTCATATTGATATCACTACAAGTTTAGTGATATCAATAGAAGTTAATGGATACCAATAGAAATCACGGTAAATACAGTCAATGAACTTATATTGATATCACTACAAGTTTAGTGATATCAATAGGAGTCCATGGATTGCAGTAATTTTGAATGCAGTTTAAAACTGAATATTTTTGGCAGATTTTCAATTTTCCCGGAACAATGTATTTTTGATGACTGATTCGGGTGTAGAAGTGAATTTCCAGCACTTTTTGTCCTATGTGAAAATCCTGTCAGACGTGCCGTTAACGTGCTACTGACATTTAAAATTAAAAAAAAAATTGGTTCATCATTGAAAATTCTGAAAAAAATCATGGACGTTTGTGTTCATATTATCAACCTTGTCCTAGAATTTAGAATGATTCCATTCAAAATTGGAAAAGTTATAACAATTTTTCAAATTAGATCACAGTTTATGAGGAAAATCATGCAGTATCCGGAATTACTCACACAGACTTTGAAATGATTTTTGGGGTTTCAATTCAAATAATAACAACCTACTATTTTATCATTTCCAACATTATTTCAGTGTCAAGCACAAATGTCCCCTCATGAAAAATCAATAATCTTCACCTGAAATTAATATCAAATATTTTAATAACAGTAACATTGTCAATAATATTGAAATTGCCACCATTACTATGGTATCAAATGAAAATATCAATATATTATCAATAATATTGATACTGTGAAATGGAAATATCAAAGTCTTAATAATCAATATATCAAACTAATTCTAATTTTTTCCCGGGGAAAACTGATTTTATTGCATTCAAAAATGTAGAAATCAGGATTGTATTCTACTGTTACTTATTTAAACTTTGTACTTTGAATAATGCTTTTCCAAACAAAGATGTATATGTCATTTGAGAATATTTTTTTTTTTTTTAGCGAGTTTTTTGCAACTTCAGTTGTGTCACTTCTCGCACCCCAATCGCCATCTTTCCTTATTTATCCAGTCTCCTTCAAAGAGACCTCTACTCTCCATTTCAATGTGGACATTGGATACCCATTTCTTTCGCGGTCTTCCACGCCTATTATTTTCTGTTCGCTGGTACCCAATTCCATACTTGCAAAGGAAGTCTTCCTTCATTCATTCTGTGCAGGTGTCCATACCATTTCAATTGTTTCTCTCCAATGACATCCATTATTGTGTTTTTTGCGCTCATTCTCTCTCTTATTATATCATTCCTGAATCGCTCCAGCAACGTCAATCCTAAACTCCTCCTCCAGTACATCATTTCCGCTGAAAGAAGTTTTTGAGTAGTTAATTTGTCCACACACCACACTTCTGACCCATACGTCATGACTGGCTCAATCATTGCCTGGTATATATATTTTTTTGTATTTTTGGTTATGTTTTTATTCCATAGGATTGGATGTAGTGCTCTTATCATATTTTTTCCCTTCCTTATCTTCCCCATGATATCCACTCTATCCCTTCCATCATCACTAATAACAACGCCGAGGTACTTGTACTCCTTAACATTTCTAATCAATCCATTTTCAGTTTCAATATCCTGTCCTGTGCCTCCGAACTGCATATATTGTGTCTTTTCTGTGTTAACCTCCAAGCCCCATTTTTTGTATTCTTCTATCAATTTTATTATCATATAGGTCATGTCCTGATGATCTTCTGCTAAAACTACCTGATCATCCGCGAAGAGGAATGTATGTACCTTGGAATCCTCCAGCTCAATTCCCATTGGGCTGCATTTTTGTGTCCATTTCTTTAGAGCAGTACACATATAATTTTGAATAGGGTTGGAGAGAGGCAGGAACCCTGTTTGACCCCTTTGGTTTGAGAAAAGGCTTCAGAGTTTTTATCGCCAATTTTTATTACTGCTTGATTTTCCTTGTACAATGCTTTCACTGCATTTATGAACACATTATTTACGCCTGCTTCCTTCATTGTGAGCCATAATTTCTGTAATGGAACTGAATCAAATGCTTTACACAGATCTATAAAAGTAGCATGCAATTCCATACCTCTTGCTAGTCGCTTTTCTATTAGATGTCTCAGGGTGAATAGATTGTCCACACAGGAACGGCCTGGTCTGAATCCACTTTGCTCCTCTATTTCTATTATTTCCTGTTCTATTCTATTTTATTAAAACTCTTTCATAAAGCTTTCCAATGGATGATGTTACACTAATACCTTGATAATTATTACAATCCCTTCGATTTCCCTTTTTGTAAATGGAATGTATATATGATATCTTCCAGTCTTTAGGAATCTGATCTCCTTTCAAACACCTGTTAAAAATTTCACACAGCAGTTCCAGCATTTTCATGGTGGCGTTTTTAATTAGCTCGATAGGCAAATCACCTGGTCCTGGGGCTTTATTATTCTTCATTTTAAGCAGTGCTGTTTTTATTTCTTCCAACTTAATTGGCTCTGCTTCTCTTATTACTATTTCCTCCACATCTATTCCTGTCTCTAGATATTCAGTACGGTGCTCTGTCAAAAGATTATTATAATGCTCCTTCCATTGTTCTATTCTTATAGAATTAATTTTTCTTTTTTCATTCAATTTTTTTTTAGATTGTTTATAGTGGCCCAAGCTTCCCTAGACCTAGATCCTCCAATCATTGAGCTTATTTCTGCACATTTTTCATCCCAAGTTTGGTTTTTTGCTTTTATTATTTCCTTTTTCACTGTGTATTTAATTCTATTATAATTTTTCCTGTCTTCGACATCCTTAGATACTAAAAATTTATGATACAGCTTCTTCTTTTCTTCCACCAGATCTTTTAGATCGTCAGTCCACCAATAATTACTGTGTTTCGTTTTTACTTTTGGACCTAATGCTTCCATTGCTGCCTTGTGAATTTTGTTCTTCACATTATCATACATTTCTTCTGCTGTGCCGGTAATGTCATCTTTTAATTTTTGTGCCAAACGCAGTTTATAAAGAAAACTTGTGGATTCATTTTTTGAACCATCTATGTTGTATGATGTTGCGATTTCCCCTCTATTGTTCTGTTCCTGCAGTCTTTGTCTCTTATTGTATTTGATATTGACCGGGGCTTTCACAAGACGATGATCCGAACCACATTCAGCTCCTCTCCAAACTCTCACATCGTAAGGTGTTATGGCCGAGTCTTGTTTAATCACTACATAATCAATTATCGATTTCAGATTCCTTGTATTTTGCGTCCAAGTATACTTATGTATATCCTTGTGCTGGAAAAATCCGTTCAATATTCTCAGTGAATATTGCTCACACAACTCAATCCATCTCATACCGTTATCATTCACTACATCCTCCCCATGTCGTCCAATTATTCCACTGTCTATTCTTTGTCCTACTCTTCCATTAAAGTCCCCTAATAAGATTATTTCTTGTCTGCTTTTTGTTTTGATCAGTTCCTCAGAGAGTTTGTCAAAAAGGCGTCCTTAGTGTTTCATCAGAGTCATCCGTGGGTGCATAAATACCAAATATCTTCACCTCTCTTCCCCGTATTATCATGTCAACCGTAATAATTCTTTCATCTACAGGATTCCAGTCTGTTATATTTTTCTCCATGTTCTTCCTTACTGCCATAGCTACACCAGCCTTAGCCCTAGCTGATTTATCCACTCCACTCCAAAAGTATAAGTAACCATCTTTGAAGCTATTTCCTTGGCCCTTCTTCTTAGTCTCACTCAGTACTGCGATATCCATTTTGTACCGGAGGAGTTCTTTGAACACCTGCTCCTGTTTGGTGTTCAGTCCCTGTATTTGAGAATATGTAATTATTAATAGTCGATAATTATTATTTATCGATGTATTGATAATATTAAATCAACATTTTGGGTCTATCAATAGAATTATCATGATGACTAGAGATGGGAAGTTCGGATCACTTTACTGATTTGGGTCAGTCATTCACGTTCACTGCCGTGACCCGTTCAAAAAGACCCGTTCAATTGAATGGTTAATTTTCTATAGCTTTCCTATAAACAAGCAAAAAAAAAAAGAAAAAGGTCCACCACAGTTGATGTGTAAAGACAGTAAAAACAGGGGTTTACCTCAGTTGATGAATAGGTCAAATGAACGGGTTTTTTGAATAAATGTGATCCGGATCACTCGTTCACACTAGCACAATAAATTTTGCAAAGGACCAACGGTTTTTCGAATGAGTTTCATAGTCTTATTATCTTATATCTGTAATTTTTGTGATTTTATCCAGGAAATATAGGTACGGTAATTCGAGTGATTTTGTTTCTATTGATGTACTGTAAAATGAAAGAATAAATTTATTATAGGTCTAAATACTTATATATTGAATGATAATCTTTTCGAAAGACTATTATAGGCCACGCATAACATAACCTTATAACACAACACTGAATACCGTATTATTTAAGGCATAACTTAATAATAATAAGAGAAAAGCCTCTTGAATTTATCATTGCTGGAAATAAGATGATTATTATTCTAGGCAGACACATTCCAGGGTTATATGCTGGTACATATAAATTTAAATGTGTAACAAAACTTTTTATTTAGCCTAGCCTAAGTAATTGAAGTCACCACAAACTAATCTACACTCATGTTATTATAATGAACTTAATATCAATAATATATGACTGTGGATTGATAGATTAAAATTTATTCAGTTGTTTTCTAGACCGGCAGGCTTTATCTAAATTTTTTCCAGCAAGCAATTGATTCATTCATTCATATTAACAGATTTATATCATATTCCAATTCAGAAAAACTATCGGTGTAGTCCTCTCATTTTAGCAATATATATTTTATATAATAAGAAAGAGTGAGACTGTGTGTTTGCAACATTGTGTGTTTTTCCAATTTTCTAGTCAAAAAATATTATTTGAAATATGTTTAATTATAAGTAAACTTTTGTTTCATCTCTGATAGGAGCTGTGGTGATGAAATTTTCAAACACAAAAGAAAAAGACATAGGAGCAGTACGGTAATCAAATACTGGCTGAAGTCTCCAAAAACTCGGTTTACCAGCAAAGAGAAATCTAAGTAAGTCTCAATTTTGCTTGATTTAAAACAGAATATAGAGTCAAACAATTTTTTTTATGGGTGATGTCCACATGAGCTCTAGGCTTGTGCTAATCATTATAAGTTAGTAATCATACCGGGTGAGTCATATGTAAGGGAACCTTTCAATAAATTAGACTGTTGTTGATATAATACTGTAGCTTCCAGGATATGTTACTGGTCAAATACTCTAACTCTTGATGTACGGTACAACTGAATTTCAACCCCTTCATAAGGGGTTGACTAGGTTCAGAATTTATAATATGGTGACTCAATAGTAACTGGAAAATTTTAATGTAAACGCCTATTGTGTGGTACATTATTTTAAAGGGCTTTTTAAAACAAGAAACATAACATCAATTAAAATGTACTATGAAACTTGAATCGGTGGCTGATTGAAGTTACAGTTTGTAAATAAATGAGGGGTTATAACTCAAATATTTTTAATGTAAACACCCATTGTGTGATACATCATGTCACGTTATTCTTTATATTTAAATAACGATTAGCCTCCTGCTTGGCATCAGTCGGTAAAGCATGAGATTTAATATAATTAGGGCGTGGTTTTCTAATAGTATTCAGTCTTAAAGAATCTTGATAGACCTAGATATGGGCTTCTCCAATAACTCTTGTAATTCAATAAATAATAAATATATATAAAAATGATACTTATACTATAGAGATGAGGAATAAAAAATAAATTGCACACCATGAAAATTTCACACATATATTACACAAATAATGCAAAGATCAATCGAGGCAAAAAATATATATAGAGCGATAAAAAATATAATATAAAAAATAGAACAATATTTGAAATCAATAAAAATATCACAGGCTAAACTTTATATTCTAGATTTATGGCACGAATCATTACCATGTGCCTTTATCTTGAAATCATATGCATTCTTTGGCATGTAGCTGTGACATGTACTTGCTAATACTTGTCGGCTTGGATAATTCAATCAAAAATATGTGCTCTAAGATCAGCTTGATAAATTAGCCACTAATAATCCAAATATATATATATATTAAAATCTCTAGTATTTAGTAGATTTATTTGTATCGAATATATATTTTTATCTCAGGGTGCAAGATTCGGCACCTGACGGAATAGGTAGAGCCATTCATCTAGTGAATTAGAACTATGATAAATTATCGCAAATTGTATTGCAAAAAATTAAATATTGTATGCATACGTTTGATAGCCTAGATTTCGTACTTCTTTGATTAAATAGAAATTTCTAAAATATTGATCTATATTTTTCTTTCAATTAAATACCTTTAATACTAATTTTTACTTGCGCAAGTATTACTCTTATTAATTTCTCAATTTATAATAACCCTTTCGGCGAGCTAGCTTTGATCATCAGATTATTCGAAGCACTAGGGCGCCCATCACTAAATTCAAATTTAATCACTCACGTGTCGAAAATCTTCTTGTAAGCCGCCGATGTCGATCCAACTCCATGTGGTCCGGGAATATGGTAGCCGGAATCGTCTCCTCCAAGGGGTTATAAATTTAATTAAAATGAAAAATGACTTCTGCTTCACAATAGCATCACGAAGTCTTTTAAGAAATTTAATAATTTACTTTAACTTTAATTTTTACAAAATTATTAATAAGGTACTTCGCTCTAAAATATTTGGGGTCCTCTTATGGTGGCATCTGGCTGGCGAGTGCTGGTTCTTCCTTCTCAAGTTTTACAGATCCTCTTTCCGACTTTCAAATTAGCATAAAATTTAAATATCTCAATCCTCCGCCATTAAATTCAAATAGATCTTACAAAAAATGCCAAAATATTGCTTAGATTATATGATTAATAATTTCTTTGCATTCGAGCCATATTGATAACATAGATTACACAAATTTTTACACAAAATCTAGTACATTTATATAAATATATATAAATATTTTTGAATTGGCCTACAGTTGCCGCCTATTAACTGCCGTTTTACTATTGGTGCATGCAAATTTTATTAGGTATTCATGCGCCTGGTAACTCTTATTTCCTGAATACATTAAATTATTTTTATTTGGTTTTTTATTTATGCTCTTTGCATGCTAGTTAATATTCTATATATTAATATTAATTCCATGCTACCTAATAATTAGCCACGTGGACGGGTGTTTTTTCACATTGCACACCATCCGAATGCAATAAAGCTCTGCCAAGGGGTTTTGGTCAGATTCTACGTTCTTCGGTTTGATCGATCTCTAGGTCACCGATCCGTGAATACATCTACATAACCTCAATCTTCAAATATTTTATAAATAATCTATTTATGAGTAGTAAACTTCCTTCAAATCCTTTTTAAGTTCTTGTACCATTTAGCCAGAACAAGCTGATGCTATCTAATCTTGTTTATTATCTGCTTGGCGATATTAGCCAATTACTTTATTTTTAGACCTATTACTATTTCTGTTAGGGCTTTTCATCTACCCAGATTAAATATGTTACACGCGCCCCTGGGTTTGAATTCAAAATATTTGAGAATCACAATGTTTTTAATGAAAACCCACCCTTCAATACATTGATATACACTATACTTTATTTATAAATTATACTCTCCTACTTCTATCACAGATCGCAGACATATTTGCTGCATCTCCTTTATACCTTTATCAAATACAATAACAAATTCTCCTCCTCAACACACATAAAATATCATAAATATAAACTTCTAAACGCACTCCTCCTGACAACATTTACAACACAGTAATTTTTAAATTCGCCGCTTGCAGGGCCGCCAACTTAACTACACACATTTCATAATTCTCATAAATGATTCCTTTTAGACAATAATTTCGATTCATAAACTTCTGGGCTTATATCTTATAGTATTTCTTAGGTCTTAATATAAATAATTTTCTATACATCAGGTACAATACTTTCTTTTGCTAATGGCTCTTTGGTTTTGGTAACTGGTATTCACTTTAAGTCTTTTCAGGTAACAAACGTGGCATAATTAAAAGTAATAAATATAAAAACATATAAATAAATATATCGACATTAATAAATATAATAAATAACAATAATAAATAACTTTTTGGGTACAGTACTTCTTTTTATAAACATATGTTCAACAGACATTACATTCATTTGATTTGGGTGGCTTTGGCCAGCTGGTCACTGGTTCTACAGAATTTGCTGTCGAGTTTCATAACTATTAACCTAACTGCTCAATTTTTTCTCTTAAAAAGGTAATTAACAAATTTTAATTTTATTATCCCCGCTTGTGTCCTTTTTTATCTGATGTATATAATTTAATTACATATTTAAAAATTGTTCTTTTCCTTATTGCAGGCTTCTAACGGCTGGAAGGAATTAAAACATTGGATTGTTGCCACGAGGTCCTATACCAATATTAAATTTATTAAGGAAGGTTAGTAATCGGTTTGATAATAATGTTTTCCTTGATTTCTTATCATATTTATTTCAAATTCTGTGATATTGTATGTGGAAATGTTGTGATTTACTTGCATCTTCTTGCATTCTGTTTGTAGATGTTGTAGGCTGGTGAGGTTATCTGCTGTTGATTGTTGAGGCTGTCCTATTGATAATTTATCTTCATGAATTTAAAGCCCTTGTATCTGGTGTATCTTTTAAAACAATTCCTTGATCTGGTTCTGTTTTCTTCCTTATGATTTCTATTTATTCCGTTGAGTCTCAATATTTTCACTTTAGTGGCATTGTTTATAATTCTAGTTACACCAATAAACGACTTTATAATATAGAGCTTCCAATCATCTTCATCCGATACTTTCCACTTAAATTCATTATTAGGCTTCATCATCATAATAAACAATTCAATAATATAACACTTCCAATCAACACTAATAAATTCTTTCAACAATAACATGGTCTTAATTATAGCATCACTTTTCAATATTATCACAGCCATCATAACAAATATTAAACACCATATCCAAACATTTATCATCATTTTAACAATATAATCACTCAACATATAGCCAGGTACTTCAATTTTATTCACATTATTTCTTATTTCTTTCACTCTTCCTAGACACCGTTTATCCTTCATCAATCTCCATGAGTACTTCATTCCATTATTATCCGCGCATGAATCAATCATAGTATTCCTATCAGTTCCGTTTCTGTCATATTCCTTTGGCCTATTATTCCGGTCACATCGTTGATCATTTTCCTTGAAACGAATGTGCCGCGGATGCACGCCGTCGGTCCGCTCCTGTCCTCCACGGTGTCGGTCCGGTGTCCTCTTCGGGCGTTTGAACCGTGCATGCGGCCGGTATGCGCGCGCGCGGCTCCTCCTTTTCTTTCGCCTCCGGGCCTTGCGATGCATCTTCTTCTCCCGAATGCCGTCCTCCTCTTCCTTATGTCGGCCGAGTGTCCTCGGGCGCTTCCGGCTCCGGGCCTTGCGATGGTCGCTCCTCTTATCCGGTAGTCCGTCCTCCCTGGTGTCATCCTCTTGGTCCTCTATCTTGGGGTCCTCAGTCTGCTTCGGTGGGGTACAATGATATGGGTGCATAGATTCTGTGCGCGGGTGCATGGTGGCGGTCAAAACAGGTAGTATGGTGGCAGTCTCCTCCTGGCGGCTGTTTGTGTTCTCCGGCGGTGATGGGTCTTCGGCGGGGAACAGGATACTTAATATGGGTTGATGTTTGCGGCTGGTTTTTGGTGGTGGTTTATCTGGAATTGGCTTTTGTTCTTCTAATAATATTTTCGGTAAATCATTTCTGAATGTGGTGTATGACGTTGAAATATCCTGCTTTTCTTGGTTTGTTTCATTTGGGCTTGTGCTTGTTATATCGGGGGTATCATATAGTCCTGGTTTATTAGCTGTAGCTTTCTGTGTATCTGGTGGCGGGTTGTTGGGTGTTGGGTTCTGTGTTTTTTGGTGATTTGATCTGGACGCATGCTCTAATGTGTAGTTTGTACTTATTTGATGAGGTGGCGGTTTGTAATTTTTGTCGTAATTATTCTGAGTGTTATCATTATTTGTGTTAAATCGATCACGGCCATAATAATAATTTCTTTCATAGGTTTGCTGTGGATAATGGTTTGTTTGACGATTCTGAAAACTTCTATTATTCCAGCTGTTATTTTGATTATGATTATAGCGGCGTTTAAATTGAGGGGTAGATCGTGAGCAATCATATGGTACTGATTCATAATTTTGGCTGTTATACTGATTAAATTTTGAGTTATGTTGATTTTGTGCGTATCTCTGGTCTGAACGGTGGTTTGATATTGCCATCACAGACTGTATGCCATATAAATGATTTATCAGCTGTTTGCAATCAGTAATGGGTTGTGTGGCGAGTGCCATTCTAACTTGATACGGTAGCTTCTTTAAAATAATACTTGCTAATGCCGATTCATTAATGGGCTCGCTCAATTGAGAATTTTTAAACTGTAGGGCAGTGACGAAAGTGGTACATGCACCGTCTAAGTTAGGGTTGAAATCGCATGATATAATGTCCGCTAGCACGTCCAACTGTTTACTTCTGCTCCAATACTGTTCCAGGAAGACAGCTACAAACTCATCCAATGATGTAAATTCATGGACTCTACTCCGAAAGAACATCAGGGGTTCGCCAATCAATAAACTAGTCAAACGAAGACGCCAAAAATTCCAAGAGGTGGGTGTTAATGATTGAACTAGTTTTATCTGATCTATAAATTCTTTAGGTTGGAGATAGCGGTCTGTATTGTCAAAACGGCCTAATTCATTGAAACTGTGTAGTGAATCAAACGTTGCTATGGGAATAGGCTCTATATTCTCGTGCGGAAATTGATGTATTTGACTTTCAAGTTGTACCAACTTCTCTTGGGCCTGTTTCCAATGACTAGAAGCTTCTGTTTCATTATCTACTACTTCGGCATTTAATTCAGATGAAAATAATTGCTGTTCTCCAACGGCTGTCTCCAATGAATTAAGTTGTACTTTGTTTTGATTTATATCAGAATTTAGGTGAGCTATTTGTGTAGATTTACTATTCTGTTGTTTATTTATGGAAATAAGTTGACTATTGTTCCTGTTTGTAGCTATTTCATGAATTTGTGAAGTGTTTTGTGCTGGTAGGTTATCTATTCTTTCCGCAGTCTCCTTACCCATTCTTACCGATGTATCCTTCAGTGATTCCCGCATTTCCTTCATTTCCGCCTTTAAGTTCTTCATTACTGTGGTCATTGTTTTTTCTAAACTATTAGAAAATGACTTGATCATCCCCTCTACTATAACCCTCCTTATTGCTTCTTGGGAGACATTTAACGGTTTATTACTGTTCACAGGATTCTTGGCGGTGATTGAAGATATCTGGGCGTTGGACTCCATCGCGCCCCCCTCAGCGTCGATCTCCGCTACTATCGCCGTCTGCAGTGTGTCTGCTACCTTACTTTGCGTGGACGAAAAGAGACTCATATTTTAAAAATGGATTAAGTGTCAAGTGTTTGTTAAAAAAGTGAAAGTTTTGGCCAACAAGGCATTAATAAGGACACAAATGAGGATAGGCCTATGGACATTACAAGCCAGGTAACCTATTTATTACTTAAGCTCTTATAATATAATAATACTATTCATTGATTTCTGACTAGCAGTTTAGGCCCATAAAATATAATAGCTCTCTCTATAAAATATATTTTCTACAGTACTAATAATATAAAATTTTCTTTAAAACATATAATTTCTCTCTATTTAAAGCTCTTGTTTCCCCAAAAAGTAATACAAATTTTCCTTCGCCAGTTTTCCTCACAACTCGTATAAGTTATCTATAATTTTCAATATGGTTATTGACCTAATTTCAAATAATTATTCAATGAGCTTGGCTCTCATCATCAGTCCCACGTTGGTACGACATGTCTTTCTGTCGTATCCGTGGCCTATCACGTTGGGCGACATGTCTTTCTGTCACGTTATTCTTTATATTTAAATAACGATTAGCCTCCTGCTTGGCATCAGTCGGTAAAGCATGAGATTTAATATAATTAGGGCGTGGTTTTCTAATAGTATTCAGTCTTAAAAAATCTTGATAGGCCTAGATATGGGCTTCTCCAATAACTCTTGTAATTCAATAAATAATAAATATATATAAAAATGATACTTATACTATAGAGATGAGGAATAAAAAATAAATTGCACACCATGAAAATTTCACACATATATTACACAAATAATGCAAAGATCAATCGAGGCAAAAAATATATATAGAGCGATAAAAAATATAATATAAAAAATAGAACAATATTTGAAATCAATAAAAATATCACAGGCTAAACTTTATATTCTAGATTTGTGGCACGAATCATTACCATGTGCCTTTATCTTGAAATCATATGCATTCTTTGGCATGTAGCTGTGACATGTACTTGCTAATACTTGTCGGCTTGGATAATTCAATCAAAAATATGTGCTCTAAGATCAGCTTGATAAATTAGCCACTAATAATCCAAATATATATATATTAAAATCTCTAGTATTTAGTAGATTTATTTGTATCGAATATATATTTTTATCTCAGGGTGCAAGATTCGGCACCTGACGGAATAGGTAGAGCCATTCATCTAGTGAATTAGAACTATGATAAATTATCGCAAATTGTATTGCAAAAAATTAAATATTGTATGCATACGTTTGATAGCCTAGATTTCGTACTTCTTTGATTAAATAGAAATTTCTAAAATATTGATCTATATATTTTTCTTTCAATTAAATACCTTTAATACTAATTTTTACTTGCGCAAGTATTACTCTTATTAATTTCTCAATTTATAATAACCCTTTCGGCGAGCTAGCTTTGATCATCAGATTAATTCGAAGCACTAGGGCGCCCATCACTAAATTCAAATTTAATCACTCACGTGTCGAAAATCTTCTTGTAAGCCGCCGATGTCGATCCAACTCCATGTGGTCCGGGAATATGGTAGCCGGAATCGTCTCCTCCAAGGGGTTATAAATTTAATAAAAATGAAAAATGACTTCTGCTTCACAATAGCATCACGAAGTCTTTAAAGAAATTTAATAATTTACTTTAACTTTAATTTTTACAAAATTATTAATAAGGTACTTCGCTCTAAAATATTTGGGGTCCTCTTATGGTGGCATCTGGCTGGCGAGTGCTGGTTCTTCCTTCTCAAGTTTTACAGATCCTCTTTCCGACTTTCAAATTAGCATAAAATTTAAATATCTCAATCCTCCGCCATTAAATTCAAATAGATCTTACAAAAAATGCCAAAATATTGCTTAGATTATATGATTAATAATTTCTTTGCATTCGAGCCATATTGATAACATAGATTACACAATTTTTACACAAAATCTAGTACATTTATATAAATATATATAAATATTTTTGAATTGGCCTACAGTTGCCGCCTATTAACTGCCGTTTTACTATTGGTGCATGCAAATTTTATTAGGTATTCATGCGCCTGGTAACTCTTATTTCCTGAATACATTAAATTATTTTTATTTGGTTTTTTATTTATGCTCTTTGCATGCTAGTTAATATTCTATATATTAATATTAATTCCATGCTACCTAATAATTAGCCACGTGGACGGGTGTTTTTTCACATTGCACACCATCCGAATGCAATAAAGCTCTGCCAAGGGGTTTTGGTCAGATTCTACGTTCTTCGGTTTGATCGATCTCTAGGTCACCGATCCGTGAATACATCTATATAACCTCAATCTTCAAATATTTTATAAATAATCTATTTATGAGTAGTAAACTTCCTTCAAATCCTTTTTAAGTTCTTGTACCATTTAGCCAGAACAAGCTGATGCTATCTAATCTTGTTTATTATCTGCTTGGCGATATTAGCCAATTACTTTATTTTTAGACCTATTACTATTTCTGTTAGGGCTTTTCATCTACCCAGATTTAAATATGTTACAATCATTATAAAGGCCTTTTTAAAACTAGAAAGATGACATCAATAAAAATCTATGATACTTTTTTCCAAAATGGCGGCTAATTGAATTTTATCAATTATTTCTTTAAAAACCAAAACTTCAATCAGCCGCCATTTTGGATAAAAGTATCATAGAAGATTTTTATTGATTTCATCTTCCTCGTTTTGAGAAGGCATTTAAGATAGTACACAATGGGTATTTACATTCAAAATCTTTGATTTACAACCCCCAAGTCACCCCCTTATGAGGAGTTGAAATTCAGTTGTATGTCAAAAGGTGAAGTATTCGATCAATATCTTATCCTGAAAGTTACAGTATTATATTTACAACAGTCTCCAACTTATTGAAGGGTTGAAGACTGTGATGTTTTGAAAATAAATTCAATTTAATATAAATGATTGTTGTTTCACCATTTTGTTAAAGCAAAAATCTCCCTATTGGCCATCCAGACATTTATGGTTTTTTCCCATTGGTGATGCAAAGCTAATACAAGCAAATTGCTGATACAAAGTCCAACAGCTGAAAAAAGAAGCTTACATGAAACATTTTTGAAATTTGTCAGCTGTTGAATAATTACAAATGAAAATGAGCTTTCTTTTTGTAATTATAGTGTCCAGCTGTTAGATTGCATAATTATATCACTACTTACTAGGAAAAATCCATTTGTCTGAATAGGACTTTATAGTTCAATTTAATTTTTATTCAGTTTTGTGTGAAATTATTGTAAAGTTAGGGTAGAGAATTTACTTCACATTATATTGTGGTTATTCAAAACTTTTATAAGATTTATAGTTTTTTTATGTAAAAATAAAGAATAATTCTTTTCAATAATTGAAAAGGTTATTTATTCAGAATAATTAAGGTAATCCTTCTCCATCTTTTCACGATAAAATATTGTAAAAATGTATTTTAAAAACGTTATTTTCATGTGAATTTTTGGAAATTTTCATGTGAAAGAAATGACCAAATGTGGGACAAGAGATGTAGAAAAAACCGTTTTATTCATGTTCTTTTCTGAGAGTTCAGTATAACGTGAAAATGTAGAAACAAAATAAAACGTTATTCTCAAGTTTCAGTTTCACGTACTTTTCACGTGAAAAGTTGGAACATTTACACTTTTTTTCACGTGAAAAAATGTGATTTTCTCGACTTTTCCACCAGAATATGACGTTATAATGTGAAACTGTGAGGACATAATTTTCACGTGAAAAAAACGCTCTTGTGTTATCTTGGACTTTCCTTTCAGGAGAGGGAGAGTTATGCATATTTAAATACATTTTTAGGTTATTAAATAAATTTGCTAGCAGATTAATTCAGGAAATAAAATCCTTATTTTCTAATTTGTAAAGATTGTATACTTTGAACTGTTATTTGTTCTAGAAATGTTCAAACACCGGATCCTGGAGGAAAATCTGAATGCTACAAAAATTGAGATTGAATTGAGGTGCAGTAACATAAACCAGTATGTAGCTCAAAAAATTGCTACTTTAAACAGGAAGAGATTAAAGTATTCTGGAGCACCACAATAAAGACCTTTCTTAATAGATAAATGACATGCATATGAGTTATTTTAATAAACAAACTTCTCACATTATTTATGTCTCAACTATTTACATCCCTTAATTTTTCATCAATATATCAATAGACATCTATTCACTGAATCCAATTTACTTATATTAATTATAAATAATTAAACAGACTCTCTTGTCTGATGCCAGTTGCAGCTGGGTTAAAATATTATAATCCTTGCAAATGTTATCTTCATCCTAAGCTGCTCTCCTAGATTTGAAAGAGGATTTTTTCTAAAAAGGAGACAGGCTGCTTATAGATGGCTATTGATCTGTATTGATAACAATACAGCTGGTTATGTATTGATATCCATGGCTACCTATTGATGTGTATTGATACCATTAGGTATTTGGGCCAATACATATCCATGGAAATGTATTGATGTGTATTGATATCAATACAGCTGGTTATGTATTGATATCCATGGATATGTATTGATTTGTATTGATATAAATAGGTATTTGGGCCAATACATATCCATGGAAATGTATTGATGTGTATTGATATCAATACAGCTGGTTATGTATTGATATCCATGGATATGTATTGATGTGTATTGATATCAATAGGTATTTGGGCCAATACACATCAATACATATCCATGGATACCTATTGATGTGTATTGGCCCAAATACCTATTGATATCAATACATTTTTTTTATTGATCTCTATTGATCACTTCCACTAGCGACCATTGTCAATATAACTTCACTTGTTCAGCTTGACTTGTTAGTTTCACTTTTTGTGTAGTTGAGAAGTTGATATTGCGGTAATTATTCATATTGAATGAAAAAACTAAGAAATTGTCAAAAAAACCACTGATTTATTGATAATTAGAAAGACCGGTTTCGGTTATTACACCATTATCAATATAACTTCACTTGTTCAGCTTGACTTGCTAGTTTCACTTTTTATGAAGTTCATATTGTGGTAATTATTCACATTGAATGAAAAAGACTAAGAAATTGTCAAAAAACCACTGATTTATTGATAATTAGAAAGACCGGTTTCGGTTATTACACCATTGTCAATATAACTTCACTTGTTCAGCTTGACTTGCTAGTTTCACTAGCACTTTTACATGGTGTAATAATCGAAACTGTTCTCTCTAATTATCAATAAATCAGTGGTTTTTTGACAATTTCATTCAATATGAATAATTACCACAATATCAACTTCTCAACTACACAAAAACTGAAACTAGCAAGTCAAGCTGAACAAGTGAAGTTATATTGACAATGGTGTAATAACCGAAACCGGTCTTTCTAATTATCAATAGATCAGTGGTTTTTTGACAATTTCTTAGTCTTTTTCATTAAATCTTTTTTCAATTTTTTGTAAGACTTGAAGAGTGAAGAATAGAGGAAGAATAGAAGAAGAGTCTTGAAGAGACTTGAAGAATAGATGGAATCAATAGTGAGCCGTCTGTCGACGGTTATTGGCTGTGATAATAATTGAAACGATTCTGCTCTCGTATCATGTTGGAAATAAACCAGCCAAACGAGTGACTCACTTTTTACATCAATAGCCTCATTATTCTAAACGCTTGTGACTTGAAGACCATGAACAAAGTTATTATAAATCCAGACAAAGCTGCACCATGCAGAGAGGAAACTATCTTCACAAGCTCCGTACAGCAGTGCTTTATTTTTTATGATAGTGCGCTAAGTGCAAACGAGAATCGAACACAGGTCATTGGTAATCTATAACTGTTGGCCGGCGCACTAAGCGATATGGTGTGAGCCCACGCTGTTCGGCCCACGTTGTCAATAACTTGATACCATCTTTCCAGTCCGCAATTGTTGCCACTGATTGTTATTTACAGCTTCATTCGATAGCGCGTATCATATTATAAATATGAACGAGTGATATGCTACCAGATTCTGAAAGGTACCTCCTACTCTACAGCCCCCTGACTCTTACAATAAAGTGCCGGATCCGCATGACTTATTACAAAATTTAAGCATCCCAGAAAATGGACTCTAGCCTAACGATGCCGTCGCTTATAGAACAGAATTTATGGGAGTTTTCCACAACTTCTATGTCTCACTCCTCTTGAAAGTAATGAAATTATTCCTGTTGCAACAATAGGATCACACTTCTATTGTACTATAATATTAAAGCCATTGAACTGCTTCGCTGATGTGTCTAACGAAGAACGTGGTCGGTGATATTTATTCCATATATTTTTCAAATACAGTAAATGATATCTGAACATTCGAGATTAATAAAACATTTCCAAACATGATGAAAGCTCTAGACTATAATACTCTAGATAATCTTAATAATTATTGTTTTTTCAATTTTCTTCATTCTTAAAGGTTCAGTTGGAGAACATACGATGTAAATAATTTGTGGATTTAAGTGAAATTTTTAATATTTTTTTGTGATTGTGAAAAAAAAAAATATTGGTTTCCATTATCAATATTAGACACTGTACTATCCACTGTTATTGATTGTCTTATTATTCATTGTTGAACTGCTATCAATTTAACCTCCTAGACATTTTACCAACACGTCATGTTCAGCCATGAAGTGATGCACTTATTTCTTAAGTTATTTGAATTATCTGGCGTGGTGTTGAATTGTTGCGAGATTGAACGATATAACTTATATGTCACAATTCGAAAGTCGTATCAATGAACTATCAATTGATTATTATACAGTTATTAGTTATACATTCAGACTCTCTTACCTCGATGTAGCCTAAAATTTTCAGTGCAGACTGATTGGATCAATGTGAGCTCGAATCGATTATGCATATGTAACTGGACTCACAAATTCCGATTTTCGACGTTTAGCGAGAGTAATAAGTAGATATAGCTGGAAATAGTATGAACTTTGAATGAGCTGATTCGTTCACTGGTTACAATATAAGCGCATTAGATACAGTGACGGGGCTGTTGTTTTGAATCAATATAATCCGACACACAATTCCATAGCAATCAACGTTATCCAGAGTCCTAAACAATCGAATTACTAATCATAATCATTGGTTCAGACTAATTTAATCATTATTATCCAATCAACAGCACTGATTAGTCTGCTTGTCTCAACTCGAATCAGACATTGGAATTATAGCCAACCTGTTGACGATTGATACATTATGCGTCAGCTTGATAAAAGTGTCTTATTATTCAAATGAATCGTTGTTTGTCGAGGAATAAACCATTTCACAAACTTGTTCCATTCTATATCGGCGATGTTTATTAAGGCTTCGACAGACAGACGCGACACAGGCTCGGGACAAACCGAGCGATATTGAGCTCGGGAAAATATCGCTAGTTTACCGAACTGAACATTCACACACGCGCTGCACGCAGACGCTCGCAATTCGGTAAAAACATCCTGTCATCCTGTCATGAAAATCTCTACAATTAATGTTCAGTAACATTTTCACCTAAAATTGAAAATAAGCTTTAAATTCGAGAAAATGTGATTATTCAATTGCAAATTATTGTTGATTCTATTAAATCAGTCTTTATGGAGAGATAGCAGACCTCATGTGTGTCTCCAGCGTTATCGCCCTGTCACCAGCTGGCTCAAATCTTTGAATAGTAGACTTGAGATATGCGGGAACACTAGCGTCAGGTGATCAATTTTCATAACGGCAAGGAAAGTTGTGTGAGTGCGCCACACCAGATTTTTGAAAATATTAATGATCCCACATCTCTATTTCTCTATCGATTGAGATATAAGCACATATTCGATTTGTTTATCTTTTCTATGATATAAAGTAAGATAGAATAGGTAAGATTATAAATATGATGTTCCAATTCAAAAATCAGTAATAAAGGTTTCTCAATGAGTAGACGTTCGCTTATTCATAAAGAGAGTTAACTAGACAAACATAACTTGAATGAATAAATTTGCTCTGTTCTGAACTTTGACAATGGTTTGGCAATGGCTATTTGCCTTTTAGCTATACAGAATGTCGGCTGAAGTATTGATAAAATGGATTTGAATAACGTACGAAAAGATTTGTCATACTAACTTAATTTTTTTCCGAAGAAGAGTTAACGATTTTGTGAGGAACGATTTGAAGAGCTTACGAAGAGTGAAATACTTTTCCCTATTATTATCATGAACAACTAAGTATGACTTTTTGAACAATTGGTCAGCATACTTTGTTAAGGATGTAGTAATGCGATTGGTTGTGTGAATTGCAGTGGAATTCGGCCTGTAGGTGTTAAGTGGCCTAACTGTTCGAATCAGATCAGCCCTTCGGCCTGATTTACTCAACTACTTTCGTCGCAGAATAAATTAACAGCCATTCCAGTTCTCGAGCTCTTCATATTGGACTCGATACCCATGCTGTCATACAACAATAAATAATAGTGCACGCCCAACTCATAACAACGAGGTATCGAGCCGATTTCATATGCGTTAAGCCCACGCTGCTCCAAAAACAATATCTATCCGGAAATTATTATGTTGGCAGGCACGGATTTCGGTAGTTAACGTACGACGCCGGTGTATCAGGGCTACTGCTGCTCACTGCTGCTACCAATTCTCTCAACCGTAATAAGCCCACGCCATTTTTGTAACGGACGCGTTGAATATGACCTGAGGCTACTAGCAATTTCTTCTCCAGTTGAACGACTACTTTCATAAGCTTTAAGATTAATTAAAAATTCAAAAACTGTTTAGATAGTAGACAACATTCTGGTATATCTTGAAAAACAGGTATATTATGATGATTTTGTTAACTTGCGCTTCTGATAAGACATAACTATGTTTGCCAATGAGCTTCCCGGGTCAAGTAGAATTATGATTATCATGAAATCAACGTTTTGAGGAATAGTCGCATTTTAATAGTATTGTATAATATCATGTAGGACTTGAACTCTTTTCTCAGTATTCTGATATAGAATATACATACCATAAGCATAAATGATGGATTGCAGTAAAGGAATAGAATGAACATACCTGTCAAAATTGTTCTCAATTATATTGAAAAGCTCCAACAATAATGATTATTGAAATCTTCCTCACATTTATAACCTGATATCCAACAAGAACCTTCAATTATTATCAATTTTCGTAAATTGTATTCCAGGAAATGAAGTTTGAGAACGCTGTTTACATGAAAAACTCCCAGTATTAAAATTTTTGTATTCTTTCATAGAGGAATCACATGAACACAATATTAAACTTCAAGAAGTGAGAATATTATTTTTTAGAATTCCATAATAAAGAGCTCTATACTTGTTGAAGCCATTTGAAATGTATTAATTCGCTCATTGACCGCCAGATGGCAGGAGAAGTTCTATAATTTTATAATATCCATTACTCATCAATTTGTCATACTAACTTAATTTTCCGTAATTTTTTCCGAAGAAGTGTTAACGATTTTGTGAGGAACGATTTGAAGAGCTTACGAAGAGTGAAATACCTTTCCCTATTATTATCATGAACAACTAAGTATGACTTTTTGAACAATTGGTCAGCATACTTTGTTAAGGAAGTAGTAATGCGATTGGTTGTGTGAATTGCAGTGGAATTCGGCCTGTAGGTGTTAAGTGGCCAAACTGTTCGAATCAGATCAGTCCTTCGGCCTGATTTACTCAACAACTTTCGTCGCAGAATAAATTAACAGCCATGCCAGTTCTCGAGCTCTTCATATTGGACTCGATACCCATGCTGTCATACAACAATAAATAATAGCGCACGCCCAACTCATAACAACGAGGTATCGAGCCGATTTCATATGCGTTAAGCCCACGCTGGTCCAAAAACAATATCTATCCGGAAATTATTATGTTGGCAGGCACGGATTTCGGTAGTTAACGTACGACGCCGGTGTATCAGGGCTACTGCTGCTCACTGCTGCTACCAATTCTCTCAACCGTAATAAGCCCACGCCATTTTTGTAACGGACGCGTTGAATATGACCTAAGGCTACTAGCAATTTCTTCTCCAGTTGAACGACTACTTCATAAGCTTTAAGATTAATGAAAAATTCAAAAACTGTTTAGATAGTAGACAACATTCTGGTATATCTTGAAAAACAGGTATATTATGATGATTTTGTTAACTTGCGCTTCTGATAAGACATAACTATGTTTGCCAATGAGCTTCCGGGTCAAGTAGAATTATGATTATCATAAATCAACGTTTTGAGGAATAGTCGCATTTTTATAGTATTGTATAATATCATGTAGGACTTGAACTCTTTTCTCAGTATTCTGATATAGAATATACATACCATAAGCATAAATGATGGATTGCAGTAAAGGAATAGAATGAACATAACTGTCAAAATTGTTCTCAATTATATTGAAAAGCTCCAACAATAATGATTATTGAAATCTTCCTCACATTTATAACCTGATATCCAACAAGAACCTTCAATTATTATCAATTTTCGTAAATTGTATTCCAGGAAATGAAGTTTGAGAACGCTGTTTACATGAAAAACTCCCAGTATTAAAATTTTTGTATTCTTTCATAGAGGAATCACATGAACACAATATTAAACTTCAAGAAGTGAGAATATTATTTTTTAGAATTCCATAATAAAGAGCTCTGTACTTGTTGAAGCCATTTGAAATGTATTCATTCGCTCATTGACCGCCAGATGGCAGGAGAAGTTCTATAATTTTATAATATCCATTAATCATAAATTTATCGTTCCACGCACTGGATAGTTTGCCAATCAGTGTGGAACTGTGGATTTAGCTTTCGTTCAGCTAAGTACTCGCTCTCGAGGCTTTAAGATTCAGGAAATTCGTCCTGAATTTGCCTAAATATTCGTGTCGTTTAATATCATAGGAAATTCGGCCTATACATTATTTATTCGTGTACATAAATATTGTATTTTCGTTCTACGTGAAAAGTTATTCACGTTTCGTATTAGTGAAAAGTGAATGCCAGAGCTCCATTTTAGTTTTGTTTTTATCAATAGTCAAGTCATAGTGCTATATATCCAGCCAGTAAACTTCATCTCAGAACGGGAAAACAGCAAGGAACCAACTTTAACAATCGCATTTCGGATAAATCAGTTTGCATTATTTCACCTATCTTTTCCTCTCATTTATCCTATCCAACTCTCCACCTTCCACCTCAAATACAAGTAGGCAAGCAATTCGATTCGCGACATGTTGGATTTGGGATTTGGTAAGTACCTTTTCTGATTTTCTATGTGTTCTATGTATGTGGTTTTTTCTGAATGGATATATTATTCAGCACAAAGATTTGATTCGTTTTATACAGTCACTTCAGAGCATTTGGAACTTGTAGTTTGAAATATTTAAATTTAAAGAACCAGTATATACGTAACAGTACTTATAAATTCCAGGTTGAGGAATGAATTCAATATCTCAGGAGGAGAATTGCTTCCCACGCCTCACTTCGCGTGATATAAACTCAATTTTGAGCATTCCATCTGCTAAATATGCGAATGAAATGCGAATATTTGACAAATGTGTTCTCATCTAAAAAGTTGATTCAACCGAAGTTTCGAAATTAGATTCGAAAATACAATACTCCGAATGAGATGTTCATACCCGGATATTATCATCACCAAAACTCAATTTCATCCAAAATCAGTAGTATTTTCACTTTTAGTAGGTATTTCAGCTAATTCAAGATTTTCGATTTTGATTGGTGCAGTCATGATATACAATCGGGACAATCCTTCCATTAGTTTCCTCATTCTCTGTGAAATGCAACTCATGCTAATTATTGCTTTATGTGCCTTTACGAATATGTGACTTGTGGCTATGATACATCCATGCTATTATTGTATAATTAATAGAAATTCTCGTTTATACCAATAATGTCAATTTAAAAATTATTATTGTAGAAAAGTGATGTATTCTGACCTTAACCATGAAGTATTCAGAAGTATTCATAAGGTCAATATCATCTCATCATTCGTTATGATTGAGACTCAGAGCCGTACGGACGCCTGCTGCTGCCGCTCTCGTTATCTTAGATAGTACGGAGTTCGATAAAAGTGTTCTTGTTACGGTCTGCTTGAAATATTATTCTATAGACTTTACGTATTTTGTGTTGAATTACAAGTTTAGTCATCATCATCATCATCATCATCATCATCCATCATGGACTAGGCTTGTAAAGCCTGTTCCGGTGTCCACCGCTTCCTCGGTCTTCCGACGTCCCTTTTCCCATCCAACTGTAACTTCCAAGCTTGTAGTGGAAGACGAGTTGGTGGCATACAGCGCAGGTGATTTGTCCATTTTAATCTGTATTTTTTAATGATTGCTGTTAGTGGTTGCACATTGCACTCACTTCGAATTATTTCATTACTTATGTGGTCTCGTCTCGAGTATCCTTGAATGCTGCGCAGAAACCTCATCTCTGATGCCTGAATTCGTGAGTCATCATTCTTGGTCTTTGTCCATACCTCACTACCGTATGTCATTAAAGGGATGGTCATTGTCCTATAGAACTTAATCTCAGTCTCTTTTCTGGCCTTACCCTTTAATGTTCGGTGAATGACTCCACAAATTGAGTTGAACTTTCCTATTTTCTGAGGTATATCACATTCTCTGTCATATAATCATATTGAAATCTGTACTTACAGCTTGAAGCTCATGAATTGACATCTGTAGCTTATCCTCACTTTCCTGAACTATTACTGTATCGTCAGCAAACATGAGAGAGTTGAGGAAGACTCCTTGCCCAATTTTAACACCTGAGTCTACTCTTTGTCGCCAATTGCTCATCAGCTCGTCAATATATATATATTAAATAGCGTAGGTGAAAGTGGGCATCCTTGTCTAACTCCTTTGTTTATGATCAACTCTTTCTCATGTTCACCTTTAATACTTATCAGAACAGATGTTTTTGAATACAGTTCAGCAATGATAAATGTCTTGGGTAGCCTTTATTCAACATTATTTCCCACAAGAGAGTCTTTCTGACATTGTCAAACGCCTTTTCCCAATCGATGGAGGCCAAATGTGTTGAGCAGTTGAATTCCCGCCGTTTTTCTATGAGCATTTTTATAGTGAAAACTGCATCAATACATGAACGACCCCTCCTGAATCCCATCTGGCTCTCTGCAATCAGAGCATCTGTTATATGCTGATGCCTTCTATTCAATAGAGAAGCGAATCTGTAACTCGTCTTTTGTAAAAGTATTTGATGCTCTCATCTTGCAAAAGAGACACTTTGAAAACTTCATCAACATTTTGGCACCTTAAATTCCGAGAGCGCTTCCATCTCTCCCATAAATCAATTTTGCCGACTACCATGAAATGATCTGAGTTCAAATCAAACCCTCTGAAAACTCTAACATCCCTCATCTGACCAGCCAATCTTTGATTTATGATGATATAATCAATGACTGATCTATATCCTCTGGCAGTCCAGGTGAATTTATGAATATCTTTTTTTCTATAAAAAGTGTTAGTTATCTTCAAATTGTTGAAGGTTACGAAATCTCTCAGTTTATGACCATTCCTGTTCGTAACCGTCTCTCCAGAAGTCCCAACACAATTTGGTATGTAATTATTTCCAACCCTTCCATTAAAATCACCCAGCAACAACAGATCATCATTTGGATTGACGGCTGCTATAATTTTTTGAAGTTGTTTGTAGAAAGTTTCTGTTTCTTCTTTTTTCAAAGGGTCATTTGAGTCCTCTGGAGCATAAACTGCAATAACTGTGAAGTTGCCTCTGTCATGTCGAATTCTCACAGACATAATTCGCTCGCTTATAAATTTATAGTCTGTTATGTTCTTCACCCAACTTTTATCTACAAATATTGCAACTCCCTTGCTGGCTCGCTGTCTCTTTCCAACTCCACTGAACAACATCAAGTAGTTCTCCCTGTAACAGCTACCTTGTAGTTTTTTCTTGGTCTCTGTAATGGCAGCTAATTTTATTTTGTTCTCATATAATATTCGGGCCAGTTCACATTCTTTGTTCGTTAAACCTCTTATGTTCCATGTCGCAATTTTCAAAGTTTCCGATATCCATTTATTCTTTGAAGTAGTAGTTCCATTATTTTGTTTCCGATTAATCCTGTCCTTGTCCGAGGCTTGCTTAGTACACTTGCCAGTATTTTAAATGTCCTCCAGCCGGGTTACGGGCCCTGCGTGAAGTAAGACCAATAGTGGGACCGCCACTTCAGAGCACCTGGACGCACTCTGGGTTTCATTCAGAGACCCACCTCCTAGGCTCATCTGCCTCTTCCGCTGTTGGGAAATAAATTCCTCTTCCACCTTCAGAGTCATTGACCATGTTCCGTTTTAGTTCACTCAATCCTATCCTTCTTTGCAACCAAGTTTAGTTATCACACAAATATAATGGCTGATATCTGCAACGTATGTCTAAAGTCACTTAAGAAAGTGAAAGTGTTGTGTAGTGACTGCAATAAGAGTTTTCATGGGAAGTGGGTCAACCTATCCGCCGACGACGTGAACTACTTGTCGGATCAGGGCGACGTGTGGCGATGCACGCCGTGCTCCCAGCTGCGACGCAAGAGTATGGTGCTCGAATCCAAATCTACTGTCACATATGATGACATATTTAAACTAGTCAACGAGCTCAAGGAAGATATCAAGCGTGTGGAAACTAGTCTCGGCACTTCGTTAAACTCCTGTCACGAAGAGCTAGCTGAAACTAAAAAAATCGTACAGGACCAGAAGGAGGAAATCACGAAGCTAGTCGAAACAATTAATGAGCTTCGAGGTGAAAATAATGGACTTCGTAAGCAGATTGCTGATCTCCAGTTGAGGGTCGACGAGGCTGAGCAGTATTCGCGACGCAATACAATCGAAATTCACGGCGTACCAGTGCAGAAAGGAGAAAATGTTGTCACCATAGTCAAAGATATTGGCCGATCGCTTGGTTTCCCGGTAAATGATTCGATGATAGACGCCTGTCATCGCCTGCGTTCCAAGGTGGGGTCCGGAAGGCATCCTGGCATTATAGTCAGGATGGTAAGGAGGCTGGATGCAGAAGAACTGCTGCAGAAACGACGGGTGAAGCGTAATTTCAACACGCACGACATCGGTCTGACGGCGAAGCCAGCGGAGCCGGTCTACCTGAATGAGTGCCTATCACCAGCCCGGCGTACCTTGTTCAGTGCGGCTCGGAAGGTGAAGAATGAAAAGAACTATAGCTATTTATGGGTTAGAGGTGGAAAAATTTTTCTTCGGAAAGAACAGGGTTTATCTGTGATCACGGTCACGAAAATGGAAGATCTAGAAAATCTGTAAGTCTTTTCAAATTCTTAATGTACTTGTTTTATAAATTCCCTATATTATTTTTTTCGGTAAATTTATAAAATGTATTTCCTTTTATAACAATTTTTTATTTGAGTCTCTGGTTTCAATTATTGTTTTCTTTAGAACTGTCAATGGTCAAAATGTAATAGGCCTACTCATTTTATGGTCTTGGTTATTATTCAGAGTTATTTTTCAGAGACTTATTGTTATTCAGAGTTCAAAGTAAATTTTAATAATAAATTCTGTTCATATTCATAGTCACTTCAGAATTGCGTATTTGAATTGTGTGTTTCAAGGAATATATTAGTCGAATTGGTTAAAAGTAAAATAATAAGAATTAAATTTAATACTCATATCCGATTCTAGTCAGTGTTTAGTATTTTTAAATCAGAATATTAGAAGTCTTAGACAGAACTTTGATTTGTTTTTGAGTGAGCTGAATAATATGAAAGTGTCTCCGGACTTTATCATCTTGACTGAAGTTTGGATATTTACAGATGAGATAAATCTGTTTTGCATCGATGGGTATAATTCCTTTGGTTTCTGTAATGATAATTATCGAGCAGGAGGCGTTGTTGTTTATGCCAAGTCCTGATATAGATGTAGCGTAGTGAGAGGTGTAGATATACAGTCAGCCGATTGTTTGCAGCTCTCCTGCTCTGTTGATAGCATTGAATTCATTATTTTAGAAGTTTACAGATTACACAGTATACCGTTAGCACAATTTATCGAAGATATCGATAGCTTGATAACTCCTTTCAAAGGAAAGAATTTTATTTTCACTGGATATATCAATTGTAATATTTTGCTTGATGACAGATTATCTGATTCTTATCTCAGCCAGATGGCTAGTCACGGACTAAACTGTCTTATTGATAAACCAACTAGAATAGTAGGTGATACCCAAAGTTGTTTAGATCACTGTTTTATCCGATTTAGCCAATTGAAATTTACAGTTAAATACAATGCACAAATATTACACCTTGGAATAACTGATCATTCAATGATGGTTCTAGAACTGGAAGTAGGAAGGAGTTGTAATATAAAAGATTCAAGTAATAAAAGTAACTTGGTGATAAACTTCAATGAATTGGAAGCCGAATTACAGAGGCTGCAATGGGAGAGCGTTTTAGATAAGAGTTCTGTTTCAGCTGCTTTCGATTTATTCATCAGCCAGTTATCAGATCTGATAGAAAAATGTAAATATAGTAAATCTAGAAATAGTTTTCAATGCACTACCTGATAAATTAACTCCATGGATTTCAGATTATTTATTTAGAGGTATTGATAGGAGAAAAAAATTGTACAAATTGATGATTTCAAGACCATATGATGTAAATCTTAAAGAGTATTACAAATCATTCAGAAACAGGTTGAAATCTGATTTGAGGAAAGCTAAGGAAGAGTACTATATGAATGAATTTGATGATTGTTCTGGTAATGTGAGGAATCAATGGAGAATAGTAAATAGATTGATAGGAGAACGAGAACCCAAGGTAGAAGTTACTAGCTTAGTAGTAAATTCGCATACTGTCACTGACAAAGAACGTATTGCTAAAGAATTCAATTCATTTTTTATTAACATTTCTCAACAGTTACGAAACTCAGTTATTTTTACAGAAGATCACGAAGAAATAGATTCCCGCTTCACTAGTAAGGATATGCCACATTCATTATTCTTATTTCCGACTGACGAAACAGAAGTTTTAAAAATAATAGCTGATCTAAAAAGCAATAAAGCCCCTGGAATTGACAACATTAATAGTTGGTTATATTGTAAAAAAATTGCCATTCATATTGCTGGAGTTCTGGGTGAACTTTTCAATTGGAGCATGAAGACTAGTGAATTTACTGAATGTTTGAAGATTGCAATTGTGATCCCAATCTTCAAGCATGGTAACAGAGAAGAATTGAATTGTTACCGCCCAATATCGCTGTTGCCTGTTTTTGCCAAGATTTTCGAAAAGATAATAAAAATACGATTAATGAGTTTTCTCAAAAGATTTGATTATTTTAGTAAAAATCAATTTGGTTTTAGAGAGGGCTTGAGTACCGAAGATGGTCTGGTTACATTTCTTGAGGATATTTATAATAGTATTAATGAAGGTAAAAAATGTTCAGCCCTGTATGTAGATATCACTAAAGCATTTGATACAGTAGACCACTCAATATTATTGAAAAAGTTGTATGCAGCAGGAGTACGAGGTTTACCTTATAAATGGTTTGAAAGTTATCTCACAAACAGAAAGCAGTGTGTAAGAATTGGTGGATGTTATAGTAATTTTGAAAACATTGTATATGGAGTGCCCCAGGGTTCTGTATTAGGGCCTATTCTATTTCTTGTGTATATCAATGACCTATATAATGCTAAACTAGATGGGAAATTGACTGCTTTTGCAGATGATACAGCACTTACATATTCAGGAGTTGATTGTGATGCATTATATGTGAAAATGAGTGCCGACTTGAGAGTCTTAAACTACTGGTTTAGTAAGAATTACATGGTAATGAGTGAAAAAACTAAATATATGATTTTCAACCTAAGAGGAGATCTATTCTTTAATACACCATTGTCGTATCACTGTTACTCATGCGCTGCTATAGATAACTGCAACTGCCTGACAATTGAGACTGTGAGCAATATTAAATACCTTGGTCTAGTTATTGACTCAAATCTATCTTGGAAGAAACATGTAGCTAAATTGAAAAAAGAGTTCTGTGGAGGGATTAGGAGTTTTTACATGTTGAGAGAGCTGTGCTCCACTGGTGTGATGATAAATGCTCATCATGCTCTCATTAGTTCCAGGATAAGTTATGGGCTCGTATTATGGGGTGGGACTTATGTCTCAACACTTTATCCCATCATAATTTTTCAAAAGTCTTTCATTCGTATTATAACCAGAACACCTAGAACTGATCATTCATGGCCGATATTTGTTCATCTTGAAATACTTCCAATAAGAAATCTTCATGTTCAAAAAGTATTGAAGCTTTTTTTTCTTAGGAGTTTGAATGAAAATCTCATTAGAGATGTGAGATATAACTTTAGACGGTTTATGGTTCAGGTTCCACATTCGAATTTAACGATATTCCAACATTCATATCATTTTAATGGTCCTAGATTGTTCAATCTAGTGTCGCAATATCTAAATTTCCAGGAACTTTCACATTCATTTCTGAAATGTTTGAAAAACTACCTGCTCAGTGTTATTGACTGTGAATCATTTCTGAAAATTGTAAGATTTATTATCAAATCCTAAATAATAATCTAATTAACATATCCTTTCTTAGAGTATGCATTTTGCATTGTAAATTTTCTATTTTTGGTTTTATCTCTGTATGGCTTTTATTATTCATAATGTAGTTACTTCATCCTTGTTTTCATGTGATGGGCTACCGTAGCAGAAAAAAAGATGTATTTTCTTTTGAGTTATAATTTATTCCAAGTTTATGTATGGAGCGGAGCGGCCTTACTCCTCTGGGTATTTTTAGTTGTTTTATTAGGAGTAGTACACCCCAATCGGGCTTATGCCTAGGGTTGTACACTTTTATTTCACATTTGTACATCTTTTTTTTATTCTGTATTATGTTTGTTTGTGAAATAAATGAATTGATTGATTGATTGATTGAAATTGATTGATATTGTATAAAGCTGAACAGGCTAAAATTTATCTTAATTCTTCTTCAAAGGAAGAAGAAGAAGAAATCTTCATATATTATATTCTTTATCAAAACACGGTATCATGAGATATAAATATTGCTTTGTGTACAGTGTACAATCAACATACTTTGGAGGATAAGATACGAAGCAACAATTTAGTGTGTCACAAAACAGGTAAAGATAGCAACGTTTGACTGGGGTGTATTTGTTTGCCACATAGAAGAGAATTGTTTGATAAACAGTCTCGAGAACGTCACCTCATTCTCCTTCCCATCTCAAAGCAGAGCAGCTAACCCACAACGGAGCTGTTCAACCCTTCAACCCTTCTTCTCTTTCTTTACTCATTCTGGAGCACTCTTATTAGTAGTGTAAACCTCATCCAGTATCAACACATGCTCCAATTCTCACACGCTGAGCTGTTCGCTATGGATATGGCAGCTATCAGTTGTTGACACAGATGATTTGTGTGCTGCTGCTGCTTCTGCTGCTGCTGAGATACGAGCGTGGAGCACGCCAGAGTCTTCTGATTGATGGCTTCCTAGACAGATGCGTCGACAGACACAACGCGGTTCTTCCACCTCCATCAATTTCAAATTTGAAGGCTTTCGGTTGGGCTTGGAGCAGACTCTACACCAGCTCACGTGTCGTGTCTCCTACTGGCAACAATAGCACCTTCCAAAATCACGTGACGTCATTTCATTGTTCTTGGCGTGAGCTATTTTTTATACCTTCTTCACCATCTCTCATTACTCCTCGTCCTTCGCCATTCAGTCGCCAGGATATGATAGGTTTGATTGATCACTCTAAAGCAGCTTAGAAATTAGAATGGCAACACGCGTACGGCATCAATACCATTGTAGGGCTATTCTTCTCAGATAGTGCAGTGCATTGAATAGTCGGATAATCAATAGCACATCCTAGTAACATCTGCATCGAGTTCACTATTGGAGCACAGGAATATTCTTTAATTACGTCGATTACGTCGATTAAGGAGAAAATATTTATTTTCTACAAGGGATGCGATCCAACCAACGTTCATAAGATGAACATCACCAGTGATCAGTGGCGAAAAGTTTGTTATCAATTACACAGTTTGAGTAATCAAAAGCATGATTATTTAATCAACATCATGACTATAGTGTATAATTATTCCAATTATAATAGTTGTTGACTAGAGAGGTTTTCAGTTGAATGCAATAATTTATTATAACGTGTTGCAGATATAATTTTTTTTAGTACACTGTACTCTATTGAACATTTATCTCAAGCCGATGAAAGTCCTTGCCTTTCATATTGTTCAGATCATGGATATAATAAGCTGAAGAAAATTCTCATCACATGCTCCCACAGAAATCGTTTTCTATTATGTTACTGAGTAATCTCGCGTCTTTAATTTTCTATCTCTCTCTCTCTCTCATGATTGCTCCAATAAATGTTATTGAATGATTCAATACTCTGAAATTTACTTTGTAAATTGGATCCTCTAATTTAAGCAGTACAAAATGTGAGAGAACGAGTAAAACTCAGCATGACGAGCTCTATATAATAAATTACTTTCAAGATACAATAGTGTCATTATCATTGAAGTTGAATTTAATTATTTTCAGTATGAGCATTGCTGGAACTTAAATGATTTATGATAGTTATCATAGTATACCATTTCAGTTCCAGCACTAGAATCAGACTCATCAGAAATAGGAATTGCTCATGTCACTAATTATAATTAATTTCATAAAATGATTGCACTAAAGAACTTCAGTTTCTTGCATTCATATGCACTTGGAACATAATCTTGAGAATACGACATGATTCGAATGTAATGCCCAGAACAAAAAATGTTTCGTTCCACGAATCCATCGAAATCCTGGTAGTTGATTCATTGTGAACGTATTTTCTAGTTCGTCGAAGAATTTTCCACAAAATTACACTCGCTGCAGTTCTGTCGACTCCTCTTCTGAAGATTTTCTCTTCTGTGCGTGATTCCACCATCGTGGAAGGCATTTGACCGTTTACTTCCAGCAAAGCTTGACAATAACATTGCGGTACAATGGTCATGCTCAGCAGCTCTAGTGGAGCCCAAGTCTAGCTGAGAGCCATTTTCGGAATGAAATTTTAGAAGAGAATCAGAAATGGTGAAACTACTTTCACGGCTCAAATGATTTCCGAAGAAAATTTTGAGACAATTTTCCTCTGCAGCATGCTCTTACAACATCTAGAACCAGCAAAAATCTCATTCCCTTTCTCTGTATTTTCAATTTTATATGAGTTCCTCTCATATTCCTACTAATTCCTCAATGTTTATGAACAATACCAGCTACAGCTGCTCGAGTGAGCCTCTACGCTCCATACTGCTGTTGTAAATTAATATTTTTCAGGATGTATTGGGGAAACTGGAACCACAGTAGAATTTAGAAACCAATATTTCTCATCATGATTTGAGAGAATTATTTTTTTCAAGATAATCTCTCACTCTCAATGAGCCTGTACGCAACACGATTGATCTTCTTATTTGAGTACAAAGTGATCAAAACTTGGTCATTAAAACATCATGACCTGAATATAATGGTTCCAGATTGTTAAGCACCTTTGCTGCAGACTCCCCATCGCATAAACTCATCAAGATTTTAAATAATTCCATAATCTGGCTGTGAACTTATGAAGATTATAAATTATTTCATTTAACGTTTACTTGTGGAACACATAGAGTTCACATATAGAGTCATTGTCATTATTGTGACATAACGATTGATTTCACATCCCCGAATTTATTCATTAAAGAATTTCATAAACAGTCAGAGTAAAGGAAACAGTTTTCAATGTCAAATACAACTCATAATCTAATCAGAGGCAGACAAACACCCGTTATCTGACCTATAGAGGCTGTACTTACCAAATTGCGTATATATATTTTTTTTTTGGAAAACTAATTATTAAACCATATTTTATTTATAGTGTTCAACATTTTGAGTGACAGTTTGAACGTTTTGAGGTTGGAAAAACCAGCTACATAGCCCCAAATAAACCGGAGCTTTCTTGTACCAACAACTAGCCAATTCAGAAGGCAGCTCGCTTAATATTTATTAGCAACAACCAAATGTAAATAAATTTTTCTTTTTAAATATCAAAATTTGTCTGCCGAATAGGACCAAATATTAATTCATAGTTGTCGTTAAGCTAATTTTTTTTTATAATTTTTTTATTCTTCTCCAAAGTCACTGTATAGTCCTGGTTATACAGGTTGATCCTTAATTATGGTGAAATAATTTAATACGTGATAGTAGAGGTAAAAATAAGAAAAAGAAATCTTATAAACATATATCCATGAAAGCTTCATTAGCGAGCTATACAGAGTTAAAGTTTTCGCCCGGAATTCAGTTCCTCTGGTGAAATACACCGATGCTGAATTGTTTGAGGACTAGTTTTTGGAAAACTTATGATGGATTCATATGGAAAAATATCTGAAAAATTGAATAAAACTAGTCGGGAAGCTGTAGTGTGAGTATTTTTTGAGTAAAAAGTTGAAGTATGCAAAAAATCGAAGTAGGAAAGCACAGACTTCTATGTTTGATGCCCAATAACTTTCTTCAATGACCAGTAAACAAATAATCTTTTGCAATAAAAATTGGAGAGAATTTAATTATGAGAAATATGATGTAAGCAGTGTAAACTAAATTTTAATAGAAGTTGAATAAAATGTATTCTTATGTAGTACATTACACCACAAAAATTTGCTGTTTTATGAGGAGAGAACTAATAGCTCATAAGTTTGTTGTAGCTGATTGCAAATAAAATATTCGGTTTTTTTCATGAAAAGTTTTATTCTTATATAAAAGTAACATATCTAAATGACATTAAACTTATACCAAAAGACTGAAGATGATGTTCAAAGTGACCTCCATTGTTCTGAATGCATATGTTCAGACGTTTTCTCATCGATTGTCGGACCTGTTCAAATATTCCAGGAGTCTGCTTTATCATATCAGTTCCGTTCAAAATCCTTAATCGGAGTTCTTCAATGGTATCAATCGGAGTATTGTATACTAAGGTTTTCAAGTGTCCCCAAAGATAAAAATCCAAAGGATTTAAGACTGGTGACCTAGCTGGCCATGGTACTGGCCCACCTCGGCCTATCCATTGATTTGGAAAGCTGTGATTCAGGTGTTCACGAACAACAACACTGAAGTGTGCTGGAGCTCCATAAACCAAATTTTTTGGCGCAACTGAAGAGGTACACCTTCAAGTAAGATAAATAGCTCCTCTCTCAAAAAGTTTGAGTAGATTATGCCATTAAGCCTGGGAGGAAGCTCGAACAGAAGTAGATGATCTCCTATGATTCCTGCCCAAATGTTTACTTAAAACTGATGTTGTGGACGATTAGGATTAATGGCATGAGGATTCTCATCTGCCCAAATATGTTGGTTGTGGACGTTAACGATAGTTTTTCTTGTAAAGTGTGCCTCGTCGGTAAATAAAACGGTTGTTAAAAAGTTTGGTTTAACAAGTTTTTCTAAAAACCATCGGCAAATACCAGCACGGGAAATACAGTCTCGTGGCAATAGAGTATGAACTTTCTGGAGGTGGTATGGATGTAATTGTTGCTCTTTTAGTATCCTCCAAATAATAGATTGATTGACATTAAACTGCACTGACAATTCTCTCGTGATCTTTTCTGGATGTTCATAAATTTCATTAACAACTTGTTCTTCTAACTCAACAGCCATAGTAGATCGGGTCTGCCTGCATAAATGTGCTCTTTGGATATCAAAGAGCCTGTTTCAGACAGACGTTGATGAATAGTGGCAAAAAACCTTGAACTTGGTCATACTCGGTTAGAAAAGTTCTCTAGATACAAACGTCTTGCTTCAGTACTATTACAGTAGTGTCCCATTCCATACATTAAATGCATGTCAGCTAACTCGGAGTATGAATAATGTCTAGAATTACCTGCCATTTTTTAAAAAGTTAACACTCAACACAGAAGCAAAGTGAAATGGTAACAAATAACTGGTTAATAGATTAAACCAAAAACACAGTGCGGTTACAGTACGCCTAACTTACAGTTTGTTGTTTTGTTCAACAGTGAGCTAAAATATTTCTGAAAATAATTTTCAGATGATAATATCTTTTAAATATTTTTTTATTTAAAACAAAATGAATCAGCTGTTTTGGAACAGCTGTTATTAAAATCCATGTTTTATTTGCAATCAGCTACAACCTATTAGTTCTCTCCTCATAAAACAGCAAATTTTTGTTGTGTAATGTACTACATAAGAATACATTTTATTCATCTTTTATTGAAATTTAGTTCACACAGCTTACATAATTCTTCTCAGAATTAAATTCTCTACAATGTTTATTGCGGAAAATTATTTGTTTACTGGTCATTAAAAAAAGTTATTGGGCATCAAACGTAGAAATCTGTGTTTTCCTACTTCGATTTTTTGCATATTTCAACTTTTTTCTCAATATATTGTCATACATCTCAGATGTAAGACTACAAAATTGAGTTATAAAATATTTGAAAACGAAGAATTGTTAAATCAGGGGTTGTTACCTGTAATATCAAAATTATTAAAATAAAGACAATACAACAATACTATAAAATATTCATTACTCACCCTTAAATGGGTTTTCGACTGTCACTAATCCATAGCCTACAATAATAATAAAGTGCAGCAGTCAACCGCTCTGAATGGAAATAACTATGCCATTAATAATTTTAATAAAAGGATTAGCGATTTCATACTGATGGGATAAATGATTATCAATACTATAAATTTTAGTCTCTGAGAGAGAATAAAAAACTGTCCGGAAAAGACATTATTGAATCAGGTCAATAAATAATTAAGCTCAGAAAACATGTCTGTACTCTACAGAAGATAAAAACGGTTTCTTGTTCAGGTCTCCAAGTTGACCGAACCAGGCTCAAAAATAGGTATCAGGGCTGGTACTATTATGCATTGAAAAATACAAAATTACAAAGGACGTGGTGGGGACGACAATAATTTTCCTCAATAGAATGAGAAAGGAATACAACTAACAAAGACAGAATACAGGAAAATTCCCTCTATCAAAGTAGAAGACTCAGCAACAGAATGGACGTTCAACTGATTTTTTATGATGATTTTGCGTTTACAACAATTCTAAGTACTCTATGAAAACGTTTGAAAACAATAGAGGAAATATCAGAATTTTAATTACGTAATGTACGTAATTACGCCTGTACGCCTCTGGCAGTTGAATGAGTAACATCGATTGTTAACAGCTCCGTGTTATTAACCAGTTTTTTATCAATTTAAATCATTATGCAGCGTTCAAAATGTGACAGTGATGTTCCGGACAGGACCTTATTTTTTGTTGTGTTTGTAAAAAATATTTACATTTCGTATGTGAACTTATTAACGAAAAAAACTTTCGTAAAATGTCAAATGACACTAGAAGTAAATGGAAATGTATAGTGTGTAAGTCGGTGCCAGTAGCGGGTAAACAGCAGAAGCAGATAAGCAGTGCAGCCGGCGCCAGTGCGGGTGACAAAGCGGCATTGTCTACTGTGGTTGAGGCGGGGGTCGCGGTGTCAACACAGAGTGCCGCCGCTCCGTCTACCTTCACTTCTACTAGTAGTAGGCCTACAACTACTCTCTCACAGGCTGACCTTCAAGCGATCGGCCAAGTTGTTAAACAGCTGATTCAATCGGAGTTGCCGCCAGATTTCAAAACTGACTTCGCTGAGTTTAAAAAATCGATTGAATTTATTTCGGAGGAATTTGAAAGTTTCAAAAATGATTTAACATCCATCAAGCTGGAGAATGAAAAAATTAAAAAGGACAATGAAAAATTGAAAGTGATAATGAAAAACTGAAAACAGATATTGCGGACCTACAATCTTACAGTCGTAGAGATAATATGTGGTTACCGGAATAACAGAAACAAATAACGAATGTGTCAATGAGGTTTTTAATATGCTTTCAAAAACGATTGGAAGTGAGTTAACTGCTAGAGACATAAGTGTTGCTCATCGCCTTCCCAGTAAGAAGAAAGACAGCATCAAACCGATAGTAATTAAATTCGTACGTCGTCAAGATAAGATGTCATGGATGGGTCATTTTCGTCTAGCATCTTCGCAGGACAATAGTGGGGCTGGTATATCGGCGAAAAACATTTCAGCTGTTCTACCTGAAACAAGGGTGATGGCTTACGAACATTTGATACCTTCAACGCTTGAACTGCTAAATACGACCAGAACAATCGCTCGGGAGAAAGGATATCGCTTTGTGTGGGTACGTGATGGTAATATTCTTGTCAAAAAAGACGAAACCAGTAAGAATGTTTTACATATTAAAAGTGATGTGGACCTTTCTAAGATGTAAGTACTAAAGACTTGTTTAACAATGAACAGTAAAATAATTTTATTATGGACATTTTTGAAAATTTAGATGAATTCGATGAAGTTGAGACATTATGTTTGAATAACTCTAATGATTATTACAATATTATTTCTAATCAACCCAGTGTAAATTTTGATATAATTCATAGTAATATCAGATTCATTGGGAAGAATTTAGACGAGTTCTGTTTAGAATTTGCTAATGTATTGCCATTTATAGACATGATTGTATTATCTGAGACGGGTCACCAAGGTGTTAGGCCCATAGGGTGTGATATACCTGGTTTTAATCAGTACTATTCAATGAATCACACAAATAGAAATGGGGGTGTAGTAGTTTACTTGAAAAAAGATTATGATCATGTTCATGTGCGGGAATGCACAATAGTTGGGGCTAGTTGTCTCGTGATAGAGCTGAAAATTTTTGAGGAGGAGTGGGTTATTGTTTGTGCTTACAGATCACCTAATGATAATTGCCAGGACTTTGTTAACTCTTTAGCTGAGCTGCTTTCGAATTTAAATTTAGGAAAAAATATTATATTTGTAGGAGATATAAATATTGATATCTTGAATAATAGAAATAACATCCACACTGAATCTTATTTGAATTTATTGAACGAAAATGGGCTTATATCTTATGTGAATTGTTTTACAAGGGTTCCATTTCAGGGAACACCTTCGTGTTTAGATCATTATTTCGGTAATGTTCACACTAATAAGCACATTGAACCCATGGTATTGAAGACTTGTATTACTGATCACTATGTTACTTCTCTTAGGGTTCGTTGTGAAATAGACTTGACTAACAATGCTGCTCAGTTGCCACTTGTTGCCACCAGGCTCGATTATGATAGGCTTTTGTCTCTTATCCAGTCTGAGGGCTGGCAGTCTGTATTTTCTAGTAGGGATGTTAATGTTTCAACAGATAACTTTGTAGCAACTCTACAAAGCTGTATTGAAAAATCCACTATAAATGTAGCCAAATCTAGTTCGAGGTTTAAAAAAATCAAGCCATGGATTACTCAAGGTTTTGTAGTTTCTATTAGAAGAAAGCAAGCTCTATTTAACAAATGTAAAAAGGAACCATTCAATTTAAATCTGAGAAATTATTTTAGAAGTTATCGAAATAGATTGACAGTCCTTATTAGAGAAGATAAACGATTGTATTATAGCAGAAAAATTGAGGAGGCTGGAAATGATGTAAAACGGACTTGGAATGTAGTTAGGGAGGTAGCTGGTTGTAAAATAAGGAAGGAGTGTTTGGAAGAAATTGAAATTGATGGTAATGTCCATAGTGCTAGGGATAATCCCAATATATGTGCTAATGCTTTTAACGATTTTTTCATCTCTATAGGAGAGAAAATGGTACAAAATATTCCTAGTGAGCCTGGTGATGATTTGCAACCAGACAATCCCCACAATCCGCAAGATTATTTTACTTTTCAATATGTATCAGAGACTGAGGTTGTGGAGGCGATCGAGAGTCTTAGAGGTGCATCTGGGCCTGGTCATGATGGCATTACTGTATCTGTTTTAAAATCTGTTAAAAGTATTGTTGCCTCTCCACTCAAACACATTATTAATGTAAGTTTTGAACAAGGTATTTTTCCAGATTCTTTTAAAACAACTGTAGTAAAACCAATATTCAAATCACAAGACAAAAGGAAAATTACCAACTATAGACCTATAAGTTTACTTTCGAATTTGGCTAAAATAATTGAAAAATGTGTAAAGAGACAGCTACATAAATTTTTGGAAGTGAATAATATTCTGTCAAAAAATCAATTTGTTTTAGAGAGGGGATGGGAACACAGGAAGCAATTGCTGCTTTTGTTCAAGAAACAATCTTAAACTTGGATGTAGGTAGGAGACAAATAGCTATTTTTCTTGATCTTGCAAAAGCCTTTGATACAGTTTGCCATGATCGTCTACTTGATTGTCTCCGTAGCCTTGGTCTTGAGGATGTGGCACTGGGATGGTTTTGCAGTTATTTAAAGAATAGGCAACAATGTGTTAGAGTCAATAACACTGTTAGTGAATATAAATCTGTTAAAATGGGAATCCCGCAGGGAACAGTGATTGGACCTTGCCTCTTCCTGATCTATATTAATGACTTTTGTAACCTTAATTTAATCAATGGGAAAATATTGTCATTTGCAGACGATGCAGTTTTAATTTTTCATGAAGAAAACTGGGCTAGCACATATGACTCAGCTGCTAGGGGACTGGGAGAAGTAAAAAAATGGCTTGATAGAAGAAAACTGACTCTGAATTTGTCCAAAACAAAATACATCTCTTTTTCCTTGAATATACAGAATCAGCCAGTTAATATGTCACTTGTTTTGCATTCTCCAAATTGTCTTAGTCATGTAGATTTAGGGTGTTCAGTTAATTGTAATAAAATAGAGAAGGTTAGCAGTATCAGATATCTTGGAGTAATGGTTGATCAGCATTTAAAGTGGGATGTACATTTGTCGCAGCTTACTACACGATCTAGAAAACTTATTTATTTATTTGTGAAATTACGTTCTGTTTTGCCTATGAAAGTCATGAAGATAGTGTATTATGCACTGGCACAGTCATTGCTCCAATATGGTATTGTGGGTTGGGGTGGTGCATATACAAATGTTCTAAAACCAGTAAAAACAATACAAAATTTAATATTAAAAATTATTCTGAAAAAGAATAGAATGTATTCAACAAGATTGGCTTTTTTGGAATTTTCAGTTCTACCGATTAGACAGATATACCTGAACCACATCATATTATATTATAAGAAGCTATCACTTTTTCATTTCAATAATAGAACGGATTGTGCTATTACAAGACGGGAGGAGTCAGGTCTAGTTACTGTTCCTAGATTATTGACTACTGCTGGTCAGCGTAGCTTGATATATTTATCTCCATTATTTTTTAATATTCTTCCAAGTAATTTGAGAGGTTTACTCGCCCAAAAAAACTTTGGACTACATTTGAAAAAGTATCTGGTTAGCTCTCATGGCTGGGATAGTGCCGAGAATCTCTGGATTACATTAGTATAGTAATTATTCCAATTGAATAGATTTCATTTTGTACCACATCTTATATCATGTTATACACTGGGCTAGGCAATATCAGGTCATTATTATAATTTATTATAATTTACAAATTTTGTTGCATCTAACACATATTGTATGTAAATATATTGATCTATTATAGCATCACTGATTTATCTTGTTTATTGAAATCAGCACAGGCAACTGGAAGACTATGATAATCTACTCAGTGAATATGGATTCCTACATTGTATAAAGCAGGCAACTCGTATTGGAAATAATAGCTCTTCATGTATAGATCATATTCTGATAAACTTTAAAAAAGATATAATACCAATAGTTTTCCCAAATTCTATTACAGATCATTTTATAACTATTCTGGGAATTAAATATGATGCGGTGGAACACAATCACAACAGAAGAAAACCCTACTATGAAAGTATTGATTATAATAAACTTTCATTAGCACCAACAAATGAGACCTGGAATTCCGTGTACCTGCAGGAATGCGCTGATAGTGCTTTGAAGAAAATGATAGAAATACTGAAGAAATACACAGAAGAATGTAAAGTTATTAATAGAGTATCGCACACAAAAAGAAAAATTAAGCCTTGGATTACAAATGGATTAATTACATCAATAAGGAAGAGAGATAAATTACACAGACAAAGCAAGAATAATACAGCGAATCTACAGCTTAGAGAGTATTATAGAAGGTACAGAAATCTACTAACAACTGTAATAGAAAATGCTAAGAAACAATACTTTTCAAGGCGATTTGAAACTTCCAGCAACTCTAAGCAAACATGGGAAGTAATAAGAGAAATAACTGAAGTGCAACGGCCAAGAACACAAATCCATCAAATCAACTTGGAAGGGAGAGAATTGAAATTGGGAGATGATGATAAAGATATGGCAAATTCTTTCAATGAATTTTTTATTAGTATTGGATCAAAACTGGCCCAGGACATTCTAAATAGCGATTGTAATGGCGCAGATGAGCATGCGGCAGCTGATCAGATAGTCTGCCGGTCATTATTCTTTACACCTGTCAGTGAGAACGAAATGATAAAAATCATTAATAGTCTTAAAGCTAATAGTGCACCTGGACTCGATAATTTAAAACCAGATTTTTTCAAACAGAATAATACGATACTTGCCAAGCCTTTAACACATATTGCAACAAATTTTTTGAGGAAGGTGTTTTTCCACAGTGTCTTAAGTAAGCTGTCATTTGTCCAATCTTCAAAACAGAAGATAAGAAAGATATGATTGCTACAGACCCATATCATTACTAAGTACATTATCAAAAATTTTGAAAAGTGTATAAAAACAAGATGATCAGCTTTCTTGAAAAAAATAATCTTCTATCGCCAAACCAATATGGTTTTAGATCTAGTCGCAGTACAAATGATGCTATCCACTATATGACCACTCAGATTGCCGATAAAATAAACACTGAAGAGAAACCATTGGCAGTATTCTTAGATTTAAAGAAGGCTTTTGATACGGTGTCACATGACATTCTTCTTTCAAGGCTTGATAACTATGTAATAAGAGGAGTCGCATGGAATCTTTTCAGGAGCTACCTATCAAACCGAACACAATGTGTCAAAGTCAATGGATGTATAAGCAACAAGCTGACTGTAAAGTTTGGAGTGCCACAAGGAACAGTACTAGGACCAATTCTTTTTCTTCTCTACATAAACCCATTATGCAACATGGAAATTAATGGATCAATCACCACCTTTGCAGATGATACTGTTCTACTGTTCTCTGAACCGACCTGGGAGATGACCTGGAGAGAAACCGAGACTGGACTTCAGAGGGTGTCTCGCTGGTTGAGTGAAAATCTGCTAACATTGAACCATGAGAAAACCTCCTTTCTGACCTTTTCGGCGACTCAACATGGACAGCCAACAGGAGATGAGATAGTAATCAAGAATCACGGAATAACACTTCATACACAGTTCGCAGGAAACAGTCAACAGAAATACCTGGGAGTTACAATGGACTCTTTTCTGCGCTGGGATCATCATCTCAATGAATTATGCGGGAGACTAAGGAAGACTATCTGCAGATTCAGGATTCTGAGGACACTGGTCGACAAGGGATGTCTAAGAGTTATCTACTTCTCTCTAGCTCAGTCCCTAATGCTGTATGGGATTGTGGGATGGGGAGGTGCAAGCTTCTTGCACATCGAACCGCTCCTCAGGGTACAGAAGCTGATCATGAGGGTCATCAACAGAAGCCTCCACGCTATTCATCAGACCAGCTATTCAATGAGTTTGATGTGATGGATCCAAGACAGCTTTACTCCAAGGAGATACTATGCAGATTACACAAGAACCCAACAACATTTCAAACCAGAAACACAACCACAACACCAGATACAGGAATCTTCTCATCACTAGTGTTGCAAGGAAGGCACTATACCAGAGACATTTCAATCATTAGCACCAAAATTATATAATCTACTTCCTGCAAACTTTAAGCAGATTAATCATCCTAGAAAGTTCAAAACAATAGTACACAATTGGTTGATGAGCAAAGGAAGACAGAACATAGAAAACATATTTCAAATAACAACTAACCACCTAATGACTTACTAAACACTAATTAATAATACGCACAAAAAAACAACAAAACCTACTCTAGAACATGGTACGCCATAGTGGAGTAGGTCAATTTCCACACACAAAAAACTGAACAAGTAGAGGACACATTATAAGAATTTTTTGTAACTAACTATTGTATGTAATATTGTAATTTATCTAATATTTGTGTAATTGATGTTGTAGTTTTAGTTTTTTTGGGAAATAAACATTTATTTATTATTTATTATTATTTATTATTGAAAGGATTTGATTTTAGTTGTTAATGTATATACTGTAATGTTAATTAATAATAAGTAAGTAGTCAAAGTACGGCTGCTCCTTCCCCAAGCTCGAGCTTGCTCTTTTGGGGAAGTAGTTCCTTATGTTATTTGTATTTCCTATTGATTCATTTTGTTGTTATATTTCTAAATTGTGAATTATTGTAAGGCTTTTTCAAGGAATAAATAAATAAATAAGTAAATAAATAATAAATGTGCGGAATGACATCATGAAACTACTCCGATACCGTGAGAAAATCACAACGTTAATCCAGCACTCTAATAAAATATTATCTTGGAAAAGTTATAATTTCGAAAAAATAAATACATTTTGGCACAAATGTTTAAGTGTTCAAATGTTTAAATGTTTAAATGCTCTTATAATAATGAGAATAATATAGAGAATATTACAAAATACATCTTTACATGGATAATAGAATAATCAATCTGTCTTTTGAGACCAAATATAATACGTCTTTAAGAGACCAAACATAATGTGTCTTTATGAGACCAAATACTCGTGTCTTTAAGAGACCAAATTTACGGGGGCACATCTGATATTGTAGTAGGGGGTATCAAGTACTTATCTAAGATCTGTCGTCCTCGAGTCCGGAGTCCAAAGGGTGATGGGTGAGGATGAAGGGTGATGGCTTCCAGGCATCGGGCTAGTGGCGTCAGATCGAAGATCGTCTTTCAGCCCCGCACGGCAATGTCAGATGTCCGATATCACCGGCCATCTCGGTCGGCGAATTCGTAAGCCCTCGTTTGACAGCAAGGCATATTTACAGCACGATCCTCGAATGAGTATTCAAGAATACACACACACACACACAAAAAAAAAACCTGCAACACAAGTCACAACTACTTATTAATGCTAGAATAAATAACATACTAAATATTGTATTCAATATCTAATGAATACAATACATACAGTTTACATTAAATATAAAATTAGAGGAATACTATAGGTTTTAATTATTGTAGAATTTGAAATCTATAATGAATGGTATTATGGAAAGAAATTACTAGTTAAAAGAATGATGAACAGTTAATGTAAAACCAGTGAGTATTCCAAACTTTACTCACAATTATTACAAAATTCCAGAGATATAAATGACTGTTTCAATAAAAAATAGGAATATACTCCATTTAGTATCACTTCCTTTTACATTAGTATATTGTCATACATCTCAGATGTAAGACTACAAAATTGAGTTATAAAATATTGAAAACGAAGAATTGTTAAATCAGGGTTGTTACTGTAATATCAAATTATTAAAATAAAGACAATACAACAATACTATAAAATATTCATTACTCACCCTTAAATGGGTTTTCGACTGTCACTAATCCATAGCCTACAATAATAATAAAGTGCAGCAGTCAACCGCTCTGAATGGAAATAACTATGCCATTAATAATTTAATAAAAGGATTAGCGATTTCATACTGATGGGATAAATGATTCTCAATATTATAAATTTTAGTCTCCGAGAGAGAATAAAAAACTGTCCGGAAAAGACATTATTGAATCAGGTCAATAAATAATTAAGCTCAGAAAACATGTCTGTACTCTACAGAAGATAAAAACGGTTTCTTGTTCAGGTCTCCAAGTTGACCGAACCAGGCTCAAAAATAGGTATCAGGGCTGGTACTATTATGCATTGAAAAATACCAAATTACAAAGGATGTGGTGGGGACGACAATAATTTTCCTCAATAGAACGAGAAAGGAATACAACTAACAAAGACAGAATACAGGCAAATTCCCTTGATCAAAGTAGAAGACTCAGCAACAAAACTTGATCAGACGTTCAACTGATTTTTTATGATGATTTTGCGTTTACAACAATTCTAAGTACTCTAAGAAAACGTTTGAAAACTATAGAGGAAATATCAGAATTTAATTACGTAATGTGCGGAATGACATCATGAAACTACTCCGATACTGTGAGAAAATCACAACGTTAATCCAGCACTCTAATAAAATATTATCTTGGAAAAGTTATAATTTCGAAAAAATAAATAAGTTTTGGCACAAATGTTTAAATGTTCAAATGTTTAAATGTTTAAATGTTTAAATGTTTAAATGTTTAAATGTTTAAATGTTTAAATGTTTAAATGTTTAAATGTTTAAATGTTTAAATGTTTAAATGTTTAAAGTTTAAATGTTTAAATGTTTAAATGTTTAATGTTTAAATGTTTAAATGTTTAAATGTTTAAATGTTTAAATGTTTAATGTTTAAATGTTTAAATGTTAAATGTTTAAATGTTAAATGTTTAAATGTTTAAATGTTTAATGTTTAAATGTTTAAATGTTTAAATGTTTAAATGTTTAATGTTTAAAGTTTAAATGTTTAATGTTTAAATGTTGAACTCTTTCCCACTGTCGGTCTTTGTTTAGAGTGGGTTTCGAACTCCCTCACTCTATACGGTATTTTGCCCGGCGCCAATCAATTACTATGAATTGATAGAATAATTACTTTACTATAATTTCACTCACTGTGTGGATGCTTATATTTCACTCACTGAACTAATAATAGTATTGAAGAAAAAGGTAAAGATAGATAGATCAGGGTCGTGTGTAAGGGAATGTACGAAGTGAAAGGCAAAACAAAGGTTAATTATGAATTATTATTGAACTTTAAATTTATATGAATTTATAAAAAATTGATCAAAAATATAGTAATGATTAGATATAAATACAAGATAATTAAGTTTTTGAAAGTACAACAGTTCAAGTTTAATTTTAAACAACAAAATTTAACAAACAGTTCTTATTACTTTTATCAGGTTACTTGAAAAATAAGATATAAAATCAAAGTATTGAACAACTCTAGTAAAAAATATGATTATAGTCAAAAATAAGAGAATTGATAAATTTTGAAGAATGAATATGATTAGGGGAGCCTTGCTTTAAAAAACTATTATTTGTGCTTAGAGGTGAATTTTAACTGTAAGCTTCAAGAAATTAATTAAGATTGTGTCTTTAGATATGAATTTAAAGAGAAGTAATAATTAAGTTTGCTCTTTACTATAATGCTATAAAATTTGATATACTTATTTGGGCTTTTTAGGGTGGGGTGGTGTGGATTTGAAATGAGAAAAATTGAAAATTCTAAATACAATCTTTACCTGGCTCAGTCAATTCCCTATAGGATAATTGAAGTCTGAGACCAAAAACTCACTCCTACACTGAACACTGTCCAAAATCCAAGAGACTCACAGCAACTAACAGCAACTAACTTGCAACTAACTTGCAAGACAGGGTCTGCCTGCATATATACTAGCACCACGATTTTCCACCCCTCATCGCCATTCGCCACCTAGCTACGCCTACACTCAAACTCTTCAGCTAATATTCTGCTAACAAACTGGATTCAAATATCAATTTGAATTCACTATAATGTTTATTATGTTATATCATTTTAAACTATGGCTCCCCTTCATTATTATAACAAATGATATCATACATTTTACCAATATTTAAACTCTAAAGTTTGGATACTGACAATTGAATGCATTGATTTGATTAATACAGTAATCAATCTTATAAATCTAATATGGCAAATACTTCAATAATAAATACATGAACTGAACAAAATACAATGTCATACAGTACATCATTACAATTGAGTTGAATAAATCAAATTAATAAGATACCAATCAATTACTACTTGATTAATTAGCAGGTTTCTTATACTCATTGTCAACATGTTTCAATCAAATATACCTAATTTATTCTATTTACAAATTTGTCCTTAGCCTATGAATTCGGATTCAACTAACTTAATTAGCTTATAATAATTATTAAATTATAATTTATTATATAACATTATATTGTTGAATACTTTATACATATAGCCTAATCTATTTCATGCCCTAGTTTATAAATACATTTACTCATATATCATGTTTATCGTTTTATGTGATCACCATTCAAATAACTGATCATCAAATAATTGCTTCAATAATATTCATATGCTGACCACGTGGTAAAATTGTAGCATATGCTGACCACGTGGTTACATTGAAAACTACATATCTATATTTACTTCTCTCCTAACTATATATCTATATCGCTATTCACAATCTTCATTTACCTGCCCTCAACTTATGCTATAGATATATACAAGGGTTGACACAAAACACAGTGGGCCATGTGGTTTCTATTGTAAACGTGTCTGTGACTGACGTTACTGTTATCATATATTGTTAGCAAGTTTCTATGACAGAATGATTTTGTCTCAAACTATTTTGAAAAGAATAATGCCCCAGCGTCTGTCTAGGTAGGCTTTTCAAATGCATTCTCAATAGTTCTGAGAAACGGTTCTTCTTATTATTCTAGCTCTTCGAGCGTTCATATTCCTAAATACAATATGTTCAGAGCACGTGTTGCAACAAATAACAGAAATCTACAATTTTTAAATTTTAGGAGAGCACGTGGTCGCCATTTGTGGCTCAATGTTTGAATGTTTAAATGTTTAAATGTTTAAATGTTAAATGTTTAAATGTTTAAAGTTTAAATGTTTAAATGTTTAAATGTTCAAATGTTTGAATGTTAAATGTTTAAATGTTTAAATGTTTAAATGTTTAAATGTTTAAATGTTTAAATGTTTAAATGTTTAAATGTTTAAATGTTAAATGTTTAAATGTTTAAATGTTAAATGTTTAAATGTTTAATGTTTAAATGTTCAAATGTTTTAAATGTTTAAATGTTAAATGTTTAAATGTTTAAATGTTTAAATGTTTAAATGTTTAAATGTTTAAATGTTTAAATGTTTAATGTTTAAATGTTTAAATGTTTAAATGTTTAAATGTTTAAATGTTTAAATGTTTAAATGTTTAAATGTTTAAATGTTTAAATGTTTAAATGTTTAAATGTTTAAATGTTTAAATGTTTAAATGTTTAAATGTTCAAATGTTTTAAATGTTTAAATGTTTAAATGTTTAAATGTTTAAATGTTTAAAGTTTAAATGTTTAAATGTTTAAATGTTTAAATGTTCAAATGTTTGAATGTTCAAATGTTTTAAATGTTTAAATGTTTAAATGTTAAATGTTTGAATGTTTAAATGTTTAAATGTTTAAATGTTAAATGTTTAAATGTTCAAATGTTTTAAATGTTTAAATGTTTGAATGTTTAAATGTTAAATGTTTAATGTTTAAATGTTTAAATGTTTAAAGTTTAAATGTTTAAATGTTTAAATGTTTAAATGTTTAAATGTTTTAAATGTTAAATGTTAAATGTTTAATTGTTTAAATGTTTAAATGTTTAAATGATTAAATGTTTAAATGTTTACTATAATGTAGACTATAAATTGCATGCCTCATTGGATGCAATTTTTATGCACTATTAAATAGGATGCAAAGAAAGCTCGTCTGGGCGACTAGATGTCTTCTGGTTTTCTCACGCTAAATTTCGGAAAGCATTATATGATCAAATAGATAGTTAGTGTATCAGTGTGGATGTGCTTATGGTTTGGGACCTCGTTATAACTGCGCAAGGTCTACTGTTCACAGAACTACTAGTTTAAATTCATAAAAATATCATTTGTGAAATTTATACCTAATGGTTGCGTTCAAAGCCACTGATCAATTCCATCGTGTTTCACAGATTAGTGATCACTGATGAACCACAGAATGGAAAGTCGACTAGTATCCCGACGTCAAAATCCGCCATTTTAAAAGAAAGTGTAGCATTGTAATATAGCGGTAGTTTTGATTTCTAACAAGATGATGCAGTCATGTGTCGTGGTCTTGATGCACTCAAGTCTTGGTTAGATTGATACCTTCCATTCTGTATGTATTCTGTGACTGAACGGTTGCTCATGAGTCATGACTGACAGATTTTTTCTCTGCTGCTTATTTTGTGAACAAAACTAGAACCTAACCTATCTAATTGTATAGTCAATTGGAATGAAAACCATCAAGTGATTGGAGTTGTTAAAAATGCTTTGGATAATATTTTAAATGTTATTGAATTTATGTAATCATGCATTTCTGTGCTCCCAAATACATTATAATGGAGTCCATTATATGTAAACAGCCTTGTATTCAGCCATGTCTGTTTTATGTTCAGCTACTCTACATTCTTATCCATCGGTTAGAAAAGTATGATGAGTTGATCAGTGAACAAACTGGATATGACGTATTTTTTTTCAGTTAGACTAAAGACCTTGAAGAGGTATAAACTCACAATGCCTACGCCTTTCCATTGCTAGCTCTTACTTGAAATTAAGGCTACTATTGAGGTATTTTAGCGCATGATATTATATAATATCTATATTTCTGTAATATTATAGATTACAAAAATCTTTAGATGTAATAATCTTTCAGGTTGTCCCCTCAATGGCCGATTTCAATTCCAAGTATACTAGTGCTGCATGTAAGTCTATGCATCGTACAACGACCAAACAGTGGTTCATTCAGAGTCACGTTCACTCACAGGTCTCATCAATGGTTGTGTTCAAAGCCACTGATCAATTCCATCGGGTTTTTTTTTACGTTCAGTAAAAAACCTGATCACAGATTAGTGATCACAGATGAACCACAGAATGAAAAGTCGGCTGGTATCTTGACGCCATAATCCGCCATCTTGAAAGAAAGTGTAGCATAGTAATACAGCAGTAGTTTTAATTTATAACAAGATGATGCAGTCATGTGTCGTGGTCTTGGTGCACTCAAATCTTGGTCAGATTGATACCTTCCATTTTGTGTGTATTCTGTGGCTGAACGGTTGCTCATGAGTCATAACTGACAGATGTTTCCCCTGTTGATCATATTTTGTAAACAAAACTAGAACTTGACCTATTTCATTGTAATAAATTAAAATGGAAAACCATCAGGTGATTGGAGTAGTCTTAAATGCTTTGTAAAATATTTTTAATGTTATTGAATTTATGTAATCATGCATTTCTCTGCTCCCAAATACATTATAATGGAGTCCATCATTTGTAAACAACCTCATATTCAGCCATGTCTGTTTACGTTCAGCTACTCTATTTACGTTCTTTTCCATCAGTGGAAAAGTATGATTAACTGATCAGTGAACGAACCGGATATGACGTATTTTTTTTCTTACAAGTTGGACCAAAGACCTTGAAGAGTTATAAACGCACAATACCTATGCCTTCCCAATGCTAGCTCTTACTTGAAATTAAAGGTTCCATTGAGGTATTTTAGCCCTAGATATTATATAATATATATTTTTTGTAATATTATAGATCACAAAAATCTTCAAGATCTTTAGTATGTAATAATCCTCCAGGCTGTCCCCTTAATGGCTGATTTCAATTCCAAATAATCTAGCACTGCATGTGAGTCTATGCATCGTTCAACAACAAAACAGTGGTTCGTTCAGAGCCACGTTCACTCACTGATCTCATCGTTCACTCACCGATCAGTGGCTTTGAACTCAACCATTCACTCACCTATCAGTGGCTTTGAACACAACCAATTATGATTTGCATGTGAGCAGATTCGAATTTGAAAAAATATTTGTTTATTTGAAAATAATCTGTCTTCATATCACGAACTATTTACTGTAGCCAAATTACATCATAAGTATTTGGTGAAATCCACCAATCACAGCACTTACTTGAATAAGATGTAAATTTGGAAAGAGGAAGTATCGTTGAAAAAGAAAAAAGAAGAGATTCATACTTGCTTGCTGGAGGTCACCAGAGTCACCAGCAAAACTTGAGAGCCGTAGACTGAAACCTTGTTAAAACATTTTATGCCAAAGTTCAAATTTAAATTTTATTATTAATCAAATTATTAAAACTCAGTGAAGAGTTGCTAAATTAATTATCTCCCCACTGAAGGAGACGACACCAGCCCACCGGACTAATGATGCATGGGACACACAAGGGGGAAACCATGCCACATCTTTAAGTTTGGGAAAATATTCGCACATGAGTTGTAAATTTTAGAAGGCCCTCATTGCTTCGAATTTACAAATATAATAAAGCTAGATCGTTGAAAGTTACATTTGAAAATCAAGCTTGATTAATAATCACTTGCACATTTAGTTAAGAATAAGGGAAGTCTTACTAAGAACTCGAATGAGAATTGGAGAATTAAGTATATATAGGCATTTTGGATTATTCTATAGGCTTATATCATTATTTTCAATATCATTATTGCATGAAGGCTCAAAGTTTCAAAGATAATTTATTTTATCTAAGTTTTACTGTATGCCAAACTCAAGCCCTGAGAGTTATGAATATTAAATATATTTATGGAATCTATAATAATTATAGGTTTTATTTGACAAGCAAAAGCAAGTTGAGAAATTGAGCCTATATTTTGTATGCTAATAATAAAATACAATATTTATTATTTGATACGAGCAAGCCTAGTAAAATTTAAGTGAGCTACCACTGTGATATTTTCTTTCATATATATTCTCATATTGCTTCATATTTATTCATGTTCTATTATTGCTCGTTAAATCTCTATGTAATTTATGGATTTTTTTGTTAAATGATATAACTTTCATTTATAACCCTATCTTTATGCATGACCAATCTGGTATTAGCACATCATTTCATTATTGTCTTAATAATAAAAGAATCATCCAATCATATTCTTCACCGAATGTGTTGGAAAAATCAGCGATATACAGCATTGATCATCAAATCTTCAGAAATATCACGTTCTCAAGATAATAATAAAACATTTTAACTTATTGGAGATATCCTCGAACATCAAATCAGATCGACTGCCATCAACCTACCATACCGAGGTGTATTGGATCCAGCAGTGATAACCAGCTAATGCTCCAAGGGGAGGTATTTAATCATATAGACAGCATCCACATTAGACTCGGTACTTGGAACATCTACTATTTTGGTTCAGGGCAGTGCCATATTATAAACCATAGTATTTGTCAGAGACCTGGTTCGCATGGAGTTGCCATTTGGTTTGTTGTCTTGTGCGGTTTAATATCATTATTATAATTATTAAAAACACACAAAACAAGACAAAACAAAATAACAATGAATTACAAAACAAATGAAATACAATACTATAAAATGTTACGAATATAAGAAAATATCTCCTCCAACTGTAAAACAGGTAGGCTACTATATTTCAAGTATCCTGGTCATTATCTAGTGGGTGAATTTATTCCAAATTTTAAATCTCGGCTTGATCTTGGTGACAGCATTGATTATAACGAGCAGATTCAGATTGAACTGCATATTGTCATTGAATCCAACTTAATATTATTTTATTGTACCTTGAGCCGAGCCAAAGCAACAATTCAGAAGATTGTAGTTCAACATCGGCTACTTTGTAGACCGTCAACTTATCAGTTTAAGAAAGTACTTTTCAAATCAAATATTTTCACCATATTGTTTCTTCTGCCGATATCCTACTGCTTATGCCACTGCCTATTCTATCGCTTAGCCGTACGAATATCAACATAACCTATCATTTCAATGCACACTTTCATAACCTTAAAATCTAAAATTATTTTTTTGTTTTATCTATGAACCCTCGGGAGCAGCATTTTACATCATGAATCAAGTGAAACATATTTGATTGTCAGCAACTTTGCTGCTACAGACTGTGTTGAGACTCAAGGGTCCCCCACAAGTATCGAAACAAAGCGATAAGTCAGAAGATGCACGCCGCCAGACAGTGAGTCAGTGTTGTCAGAGTTTGAAAGAAAGTGGTGCGTGTGGTGTGATGCAGCGGCAGACGAGTGGACGGAAACGGTGACACTGGATGGCACTTAAAAACGAAAATAAAGCTGGATTTACTGTGTCACAATGTGCTCAGTCGCTCGTTCGCCATTCCCCAAGTATTTTCCTACTTGGAAATTCTTTTCGCTCGTCCAATGAATTTATGTTTGCAAAAAGGCACGCACTCCATCCTTTCAGTCAGCGAGTGTGTAAAAAGGGTGCATTCACAAAAGTTTTATTATCATGAAAGCGCCGGACGTTGGACTTCGAATTTGTTCATTGTATCGATTTTACCATAATTTTATTACAGAGTGTCTGTGTAAAGCACAATGTTACTACTGCATTCATAACCCCAACTTGTTTTTTCGGCACATCCATTCCTATTCTATTCTGTTCAACCCATTTCTCCTCAAAGAAAGCACAGTCTTCTCCATCTACAGTTTACTTCCCCACCATTCCTCTCCTCTCTTGACAAGTAAGATTTTCATTTCTTTCCTTTATGATTCCCCGTCATTTATCTTCTTGTTTTCTGTCATCCATACTCTTTCCACTCCTCCCACCCACAATCTTCATTCTTTCCTAGTACAATACTCGACCCAGCTTCCAATCCCATTCTGTTGTGAATATTGCCATCTTATTATTCTTCCTCTCCTCATAGAATTCATCATTCATTGCACTCACTCCCATTTTGTATACATCATTCATTTCTTTGTATCCCACTTCCTTCTTTTCAGCACTCCCATGGATCCCACTTATCCCAAAATCACCTCTCATAGCTGCTTCCCTCGTCTTCTCATTCTTTTCCAACCTAATCATATTAAATCAGTGGTAAATGCACACTTTATCGTCTGGAATAATTGAGGGTCTCTGTTCTATTTGAATTTGAATGGTAATCATGAATTTAATCATAATCATGCATTCAAGCAGCAAGCAGTTATCTTACGTTTATTATATTGGATAAAAGCAGATCTGATGATTAAAAGATATCATTTTCTGGGGTGAATTACAACTTTTGGTCATCAGATCTGTTTTTATCTGAGTGAATTTCAATCAAATAACAGATTGATACCTTGTTTCAATTTACTTTTTAATTATTATTCCAATTAGAGTGAAAAAAGACCTTCGATTTCATAAGATGAAGTCTACATTAACTTACTCGCAATATTTATTTGAGCAGTTATTATGCAGGTATGGTCGGTTACTTGCTGGGCGCACATATAACGTGTTTTATTTCGTTTTGAAAGGTGCTTAGTTGTGTCGACAAATAAATTGCTGCGGACAGAGTGAGTGGGCCGCAGCACTCAGCTATCTAAAGCTGTCACTGGTCCCAGTCAGGTGGGCATAACAGCCAGTTTATTGGTAGGCCGATCCACATGAATGCCAATTACTTTTCGCACGCGTCTTGACGTGACGGCCGAATAAATTCGCGACTATCGCAAATCGCGGCCCAAGTGTATCGACCACCTTGGTGAAGAAGAGTATTTAACTATACCTTCACCCTTGAAAGCTTTTTTCAGGCAAGAGATGTTTCCTTTTCATCATTATTGTTATATCGAAAAAATCTCTAAAATGTATAATTAGTAAGTGAAGTAAACTGAATGCATATTTAGCCTACTAATTTATATTATTCCTATAATTTCAATACTTCATATAATACAACTTCTTCAGATCAATCTTAATCACATTCATTCTCACGAGTCCACTCAAGAGAAAAATAATCAAGCCAATTCCCTGACTTCAGGCCACTGAGCTCTGTTTCGAAAATGAGATATTGTAGAGCATTAAATTATCTATCATTTCATGTATAACTCGACTATTTCACTCACTCCCATACGACTGTTGCAGCAGTTTTAGTTTTGTGTGTATTTGTTTGGTGGGAAGTTTAGAAACTCCCCCTGTGTTTAGGTCCGCAGACGTTCCAATAGTTATTTAATATGAATGTTCATACTAAGGCACACTGCCAATTTATGATGACAAAAAAGTTTGATATTCGAAAAAAGTCACTTGTAGCAAATCTTGAGATTTGACACTCAAAACTAAAACTGCTGCAACAGTTGTATGGGAATGCGTGAAATAGTCGAATCATACATGGAATTGAATATAATTTAATGTTCTACAATCTCGTAATTAGCACATACTTGTTTCATCAATTGTAGAAAAAATATAAGACTTCAAATAGCGAAAAAATGGATGAAAAACTGGTTTTTCGAAAATGCATCACTTAGAACATAAATATCTCGAAAAGTATCGGATTTAACGAAAACCTCTACCAAACAAAACTTGTAGAAAATTTATTGAGCTTCATTTTCATGTTGTTGATTATGTCAATGGAACACATTGTTTCCAAGATATAAGCATGTGAGTAATAAGTGGATAATGCAACTTTAAAAACAACCTTCATCCCTTTAGCACATGATGTAGGGGCCGGGATTTTCGATATGCTCACCTCCAAACTAGTCTCAACGAAACTGCAAAGTCAAAAATTGTGTTCCAAACATTCCCTTCAAATTTCATTGTCAACTGATCTATAGTTGCTGAACAGAAAATTTCACTCTCAACATTAAAATTGCTGCAACAGTCGTAGGGAAATGCGTAGAATAGTGAAAATATACATAAAATTGAAGATTATTTGACGCTCTATCAGCTCATAATCAGCACAGATTTTTTTCATTGATCGTTCAAAAATTATAAGGCCGAAAAGATTACAAAATTGGAGGCAGAAGTGTTCTTTCAAAAAATGTCTCACCTTCAAGAGCGGATATCTCAGAAAATATGAGAGATATGGAAATAATATAAAGGACAAAACGTGTTGGTAATTTTATAAGCTTCAATTTTGCACAGAATGCAAATGTTCATAAGATGCATAGTTTGCGAGATATATGCGAAAAATGAAAAATGGTACTTTCAAACCACCTCCACCCATCTAGCACAGGGTGTAGGGGTGAGGACTTTTGATAAATTATGTTCCAAACTTTTCCCTCTATAATCTTTCGTTGACTGACCTATTATGTGGAGATTGAGAGTTTGAATGAGAATGTTCATTCAATCTCATAACTATTTATTTGATTACAGGTCGGTCTAGATTATTTAATAAAAGTTGGAGAATGTGTCTGCTGTATGCTCTCAAAGCTCTTTTATTCATATCAACTTTGATTTCCTTTCGGAGAATAACAAGATGATACATTTTATCAGAAATTGAGTAAATAGTGATCAAGTCTCATCCCATAATGGAATGAAACTAAACACCACCCATGGAAATATAGTAAAGTGGGCTGGTGTACGTGGACAGACGAACATTGACATTATCTACTTTTAACCTATGTGTTGACTCGTGAAAATTTACATTTTACACTTGGTGTTTAAGTGCTTGCGATAAGATCAGTTTCTCATTATCCTGTAAAGAACTTCTGTTTATTGTTGGAATATTCTAATATATGTTTCATTTTGTCATCAATAAATTCTCAAGTGATTGAGAATCTCCAATCGGTGGATGAGATCCGGTGTAATAATTGGTGAAGATTTTAAGTGATACGAAGAATCTTTTACCATACTTGATTATATTAAAACCTTGTAAAAAATCCACAAAACTGAATTATTCTAAACACTTTTCTTAAAGGATTGAGAATTGAAAAGTATTTAAAATGTAATTTATATAACTGTGAATCGGAATGCATTCTAAACATCGTAGATGGAACATTGTGAACGAGAAAATCCACTTGTGAAAGTATTTTGTGTTATCAATAAATTACACAATATTCTACACGTTGTAAACAGACCATAAAAAACAAAGTTTTTGCGTGTCTGAAAATTACATTGATACGCTTACGTACTAGATCATAATATTTTTAATTTATCAGCCAAAATCACAAAAAGTATTGATTCGTTGAAGCTCTCTTGACAGGTTTATTTCATCTTTATGCAGAGTAGAAAATCCGAAGGGCCTCAAGCGGCAATCAATTAGATTCAACAGCATGTCCTGAATGTGTTATTGGGGAATATGAACGTTAATTGGTTCATTAGAAAAGATTATTGTAAGCTGTCGTGTCGACGATAGGTGCACTGAATGTTCATCGTTGTTAGCTGGCTTCGTAGTTTAATTTACATACTCGGACTGAACAGAAACACGCGCGTTTCATGTGGTAAATGCATGCTGACTGGTGCGATCCATCATTTTAAAAATTGCCGCCATAAATAACAGAGAAGACATTGGAAATAGGTTCGATCTGCATGAGTTGTAGTTGGTGAACGACTTCAGCGTTGTATAAATTTAGTGTATTTTGAAGAATGCTCTGACTCTGTATGGTCAAACTTGCAGAAACCTGTTGTGGTGCCACATTTCTACACCTACTGATTCCTCGCGACAGCTTTTCAAGTCAGCCGAACGCCGAATGAACATTGAAAAGTCAATTGATGAATCACCGCTGCTTGTTCGTCGATAGAAAGAGATCACAAAGAGCTATTTATACTCGTTTCAATGCAGCATTTTATTATTCCAAAGACTGTATGCATTATTAACTCAGTCAAGGTAGTGGGTTTTCTGCTACACATCTTTCAAATCCAACATTTTATGATTGTTCGCTTTTACTTGTTGAGGAAATACTAATACGAATTAATAGAATTATTCTAACACACTGTCAAATCATCCACGTATTTCTGAAAACATTTCGCTTCAACCCATAATATAGGTTGAAGTTCATGAGTTGTTTCATATTTAATATGAATTATTGACGTTCCAATAATGGCGAGGGTTGAACTGTACTGCCTGAAGAGGCCAAAATTTCAGATATAACAAATAAGTATCGTCATACCAAACAATTAATTGAATAAAATAACGGATCATTTTGAAATTTTTATCTTTTTGGTACTGTTATTCAATAATTTGTTAATTTAGTAGGAAGTGTCGTTCTATTGAAAATTCAATACTAGAATACATATACAATTATTAGAAATGATTCACATCATTCTATTATAATAATTATTGTTCTTGGGAGAATATTGTGTTTCTGAACATTTTTGCAAGAACAATATTGCTCCAGCTATTACTTTTTTGATTTGTAGTACAATAACTTATACATGTCAGTTATATTATTACTTACCGCTACATGGCCGTTGACTAGATGTCGCTGGATAGGCTGTGTCAATGTGCTTTGGCATTACTTTTTATCAGTGGACGGCCTCAGTCCCTTCGTAAATTTTTTATGCAATTATTTCATGTATTTACATTAACTTAATAATGAACTTCAAATATCTCTATGTAATCTCCCTCAGAGAAACAATGAAGTTATTAAGTACTAGCAGGTAATCCGTGTTCCGCAAGGATCAATTTTAAAACTTGACGTAATGAAATCTTGGAAAATAATTGAAAATAGGCCTGTTACCATCCTCGGTTGAATAAGAATGCAAAATGTCAAGTTATAGTTTCCAATATTTCAGACGTGATGATGCGTTAAACATATTTTCTTATCCCGGACGTGTATAAGCCAGTTCCTTCCTTTATTATAGTATAGATAGATGATAGATTTGTGATTTATCAGTATTTTTTTATGAGAATAACTTTTGAACAGTTTGAGGTATTGATGTGCGGTTTTCCTCATCTATTTTCTCTTGAAATTCTGTATCAAAATGATGTATCATATAATCAATCACCTTCCATTTATAAAATAGCATTATAAAACCCTTTTTTTGAAAAGTTTTTAATATGAAATAATAGATTAAAAACACAAATTAACAAATTAAGTTTCAATTTGTGTACAAGTTTTAATTTGTGTTTTTAATCTGTTATTTTATTCTAAAAACGTTTCAAAAAGGGTACTATAATTCTATTTTATAAATAAAGATAAGTAGCCCTGAATACATACATTTAAAGAACCACTTACCAATTAAAACAAAAGTTGGATACCAAATGGCGGTTCCAAGATGGCCGACTAAAATTTTGATGCAACAGAAAATCAGTTATTTTTATTCGAATAGGATTTCCAATCAGACCTATCTTTGAATTTCCCTTTCAAAAGAAATGTTCAGCTGCTTCCATACTAGAAGCATGACAAATTGAAAACTTGACAAACTGAAAACTTGACGTAATGAAATCTTGAAGAATTGAAAATAGGCCAATAACTATCCTCGGTTGATTAAGAATGTATATTCAAAATTTCAAGTCAATCATTCCAGTCAGTAGTTCAGACGTGATGATGCGTCAAACATAATTTCCCCATCCCGTACGTGTATAAGCCAGTTCTTTCCTTCATAGATAATAAGTACAATAAGTATTCAATATTCTATTCATTTCTAAAGAAACTTCGTTATTGTCCTATTGATAAGGTGTATACCATTCATTGAAACAAATAGTAATGAACTCTGTCAGCGAAGTTGAGTATATTCCTGCATTTACTGTAGGAATCATGAATCTAGTAGCTGGAGAGATAAATGTGATTTATTACCGTTCCTAAGCAGTCCTGCTGTTGATTGATAGCCTTGTCTTTAGTTATTCACTGGATCTTTCAACGTGAAAAATATTTGTTTAGTACATAAGTATCGGATGTAATAATTCTTCCACATCTTTCAGTAGCCCTCAACACCAGAAATAAGTTATTGGCATAGGAAAGAATTAATTACACACATATACAAGTTTGATATAGAGATTAACAAAAGAATACATGCAAATCAATCATAATCATTCAATTGAATCACGATAAACACTACATAATGGGGCATTGCTCAGTAGTATACGACTTGTCAAAAAAGTTTTATATAAAATTGAAATTAAATTAATGTAAGAAAACAAAGTAAAGTCCATGATTGAAAAGTCACATTATTCATCCAAAAAACTGGAAACATTCCCCCATGGTATAGGGTGCAGCTTGAACCAATATCTCCTTCAACCTCCAACTGAACCGTGCACGTCATCGGTGATTCCGAGCTCAACCGGCAATTTATTTTAGAATCTCAATCCCTGGTTCTGTGATGTGGATATTGCAGAGCTCCTCGAGGTCTTGTATTGTAACCATGCTGCAACTGATTATCTTGTAGTTGTTCCACATACTTCTTCGTGAACACGGCCAGTTCCACAAGGAACTAATATTTCTTATTTTCTCTTTGCAATTTGTATTTGTTTTCTTTCATCTTATACTTTTTAATAATCTTTAAAGTGTAATATTCATTTTGTCTAAGTTTATTTATCTTTGTAACTCGTATTTTTTGTAACTGGGCACGCGCCGAAAAACCTTCGGGTTCACCAGGACCCTCAATTGTTTGTATTGTGAATAAAAATTTTGATTTGATTTGAAAAAAAAAATAGAGATCTGGTATAGTGAGAATGTTGAAAGAACTGAATCCCACGACTTCAAACCATCAATAATCTTTTTTCTGTTTTATGATAATCGAAGTTGAATTAATTTTTCCACTGCTCCAAAACAATATACTATAATTATTATTATTGTATAATCGACACCAAATAGCCATAGAAAACTTTCAACAGAGTCTGGTAACTAACTACCTTCCTTAAAACATTCAGTGAGTAAGTCACAGTGGATATTTTATTATGAATGTAGTAAACTTGGTTTGTCCATCAAAGATTGCTCATAACTTTGATTCCTAAGAAGGAAACTTCTTCATTTATGAAGCCTTTGTACCTTCAATTGAGTTACATTTCCATTTCACTGTTCTCTCTTAATTTGAAATTGAATTACATTGTCTTCCGTGCATTCAACCGGCGTTTGCTTGGAGCCAGACATGCATTTCATTCATTGTATTTTTGTTTTTTTTTCAACTATGGTCTCATAGTTTTCAACTTGTGGTATTATAGGCGAAAAGAAGAACATTGGACTTAATACTTTTTGGTAGGTCGATAATATAGATGATAAACAACAAGGGCCCAGAATTGTCACTTGTGGAATTCCGCATAGTATTGTTTCTCAATCAGAAAAATACATGGTAGCATTTACCATCCTTTGCATTTAGTTTGATTCTTTCCGGACTACCAAATAACTATCGAAAAACTTCAAAGATTGATCATTTAAGCCGTAATGCCTCAGTTTGTTCAACAATAATCCATGATTAACCATATCAAATGAGCGTGAAAGATCGCTGAATATACCCATGACAGACTCCTTCTGGATCAGGCTATTCAAGACATCTCTAACAACAGATGAAACTGCATATTTGGTCGAATGTCCCTTTGGGAAACCAAATTGATTTGGGCACAACAGATCATTTTCCTCAAAATATTTATATAACTGATTGAACGCTGCCGTCTCAAAAACCTTAGAAAAAATTGTTAAAATCGCTATTGGATGGCAGCTTTCCATCCTTGATTGACTTCCCTTCATGAATAGTGGCTTTACTATTGCGTATTTTGATTCGATAGGGAATTCTCCATTTTTGAATGGAATATTAATTATACTTATGCACTAATGGCTTGGCTATTGAATACATGAAAACCAGTATTATGAGGGAGAGAAAATTATTAACAATCACAGAGCAAGCATTGTATCATGTAAGATTTTTAAACAGAGGAAGGTATTTCATCCCAGCCAGCTGGAGGGAAATTCTTCAACTTTTCAATAATTCCGATCACATCCTTTCTGAAAGATTGGAAAAGCTGAATGAGGATCTGGGTCTAGTAGATTTGCTAATCAGATCTGAACTTAAATCAGGAGACGCTGTTTCCAAATTCACCGAAGATGAGCTAATAAAGAATCTGTTGAATAAATTTGCCTTGAGACGAGGATTTGAAATTTCCTTTTCTGATACATTAATGTCTGGGATTGATTGATAAGGAGCTTCTTTTCCAATTTCTTTACGTACCACCATCCACGTCTCTCCATTAACATTGGTTGCCTTGGAAAAAAAATCATCATTTGCTTTCCTTTTAGCTAAGTTTGAATTTTTTTTCAAAACAATTTTATATAGCTTGAAATACTCAGAAAATTCATGATTACATCCTTGCTTTGGGATTGTAAATAATTCTCTCTTCCTCATAATACTGGTTTTTATGCCAATAGTCATCCATTTCTCATTTTCTGAAACACCTTTCTTAATATTATTTTTAAATGTCATGGTTGGAAACGTTTCTATGAATTCCTCGTTAAACAATAGAAAAAACGTATTGGAGGCATTCTCACTATTATTCTCTTTGATACAATCATCCCATCTCCAGGAGGTGAGAGAATAAGCGTAATCTATCCTGAGATACTATCTTCTTCGTTATAAAACATTTTTCGACTCTTGTAGAATATTCTTCAATGCAATGACAATTGCCATGTGATCCGATAAACCTGGCTCTACTACAAAACTTATATTCTGATTATGTTTTATTACTTTCCTTGCCCTATTACACAAATAGGTAAGGAAAGTATTGCTTTCCGAAAAAAATTAAGGTACCCCAATTTCTAAATTTCTATACGTTTCAAGGTCCCCTGAGTCCAAAAAAGTGGTTTTTAGGTATTGGTCTGTATGTGTGTGTGTGTGTGTGTGTGTGTGTGTGTGTGTGGTGTGTGTGTGTGTGTGGTGTGTGTGTGTGTGTGTGTGTGTGTGTGTATGAGTGTATGTGCGTCTGTGTACACGATATCTCATCTCCCAATAAACGGAATGACTTGAAATTTGGAACTCAAGGTCCTTACACTATAAGGATCAGACACGAACAATTTCGATCAAATGCAATACAAGATGGCGGCTAAAATGGCGAAAATGTTGTCAAAAACAGGGTTTTTCGCGATTTTCTCGAAAATGGCTCCAACGATTTTGATCAATTTTATACCTAGAATAGTCATTGATAAGCTATATCAACTGCCACAAGTCTCATATCTGTAAAAATTCCAGGAGCTCCGCCCCATCTATGCAAAGTTTGATTTTAGATTTCCAATTATCAGGTCTCAGATATAATGTAAACGAAAAATTTTGAGTGGAAAAGATTCAGCATAGAAATCTCTTCAATTAATGTCCAGTAACATTTTCACCTAAAATTTAAAATAAGCTTGAAATTTGAGAAAATGTGATTATTCAATTGCAAACAGCTGTTGATTCTATTAAATCATTCACTATGATCTCGTATAGCAGATCTCGTGTGTATCCAGTGTTATTGTTCTGTCACCAGCTGGCTCAGATCTTTGTATAGTAAACGCGGGAACACTAGCGTCAGGTGATCAATTTTCATAACGGCAAAGAAAGTTGTGTGAGTGCGCCACACCAGATTTTGTTTGTTATTGTATTATCGCTGAAGGTTTCAGAAGATTGCCTAATTCTTGTTGCTTTCAATCTAAATGACTGAGTCTACCAACTGCTAATCATTCAAGTGATGAGGAACGATATTTCTGAAAAGAACTCTTCATAAAAAATTCCCATTGTATAGCAGACAATAATAGTATTATCTTACAAAGAGAACAAAATTTGTCAAATATGTCACAATATAAAAACAACCCCTTTTCGACAACAAATAATCCATTTGAAAAAGTAGCGTGCAATTAAATGTATTTGAGATTTGAATAGAAGTTCCTCGGTGTATTTTCAATCAAAGATCTTCAAGATCAAAGACTGAACAAAGTTACCGAAGGATATCATTAATTACTATTGCAGATGGGAACTTCCAATTGTAGATGAAAATGAAACTCACTTTTCAATGGGGATCCTCCAATCTCATATAGTAAACCATAGTAGTGATAATTATGTTTTCAATTTCAAATGTAACTTATATTCAGTTTTATTGAGCGTAATTTCGTTATTCAATTTGTTTTTAAATGTATTTTGATGCTAAATGTTATGTTTGTTTGTGTTAGCACTGGGAATTGGACAAGTAGGCAAGAAACATAGTCTATACTACTATTTGGACTTTGTCATCTCCTGAATTTGGAGGAAAAATAACATGATATTCCACCTACCAATGTTATTACATCAGTGACATTTGTAACATAAGTGAATAGATAGATAAAGTTTTTGAACGTAGTTTGTAGAATGTTCTTTTTAGAACTCTGGACATGTATCCATCCAATGTTGAATCAGTCCATCATCCATCAATTTAGACACAGAATCATATTGACGAGTTTAAGCAGAACTAATTCGTAGTGTCTGTGGTTCCTTCTCTCTTCCTCTGTAGAACAAAGATCCTAACAGTTTTTTTTTTTAATATTATCACATTATCTTATTTTCGTGACTAGCGATGGTGTGATATGAATCTATCTAACCCTACCAAACGCGACCAGCATGAAGCACCTCTGTCCCTTGTCCACTCAAAACGAAGGGCTGACCTCTGATGCAAGCCGCCAGGAAGGGAAAATTCGCTTCCTGTCGTCCCTAAGGACGGCCGGAAGTGTCCCTCGAGATTGAAGGGATGCAAATGAGGACAGAATGCCTCCCTCTGTCAGCCTTTCCCTGTTTTGGCTGGCCTTTTGATGCCAGTCAGCCCTCGCTTAGCTCATTTGTAGCCACTTCGTTGTGTTGGCTGAGACTTTGCTTTGCAATCCAATTCCGAAATCAGTCCCAGTGATTTTTTAACCTTATCCATGGAATCTTCCTAGAAGTAGAAATTCAATAATATTTCTATGTTGAAGGGGGAGCTTCGAAGAAATAAAATACTCTCAATGATTCAACAAAGTAACGGAGGAAATATTCGCGGACCATTTTTATCTACAAACTACTAATTATTTGCATCCCTTCTACAGGAGAGGATGAGGATAGGAAAAGCCCCTTTGAAAATATGACACGAGGTGTCATCCATCAATTTGAATTCCATCCGGTTGTATTGATAGGGGATCAGTTTGAACTCGCAATACATCCATGTGCATTCATCACGCATAGTATCTCATGCAGCATATACATATACATGTCATGCAGCATGAGCATTGTAAGCATGAATGCTATGTTAACCTTCCGGTAGTCGCGCCCTTCTCAGTCACACAAGCAGTCGCGTGTTGTATTTTTCACAACATCTAATTTTTCAAGTGTTATGTACTTTGTTTACTGTCAAAACATATCAACACATAAATATTAATTAATTGTATAATTACTTTTTCCACCCTCTTGAATTATTTTACGCCTATGAACATTTGGATGATTACCATTTCATAGCCCAATAAGGTACATCAAGCAAAGCCATCAATTCTTTGTTATTGGTTCGCTTCAGTCCCCGTATACAGTCTTTCCCTATCTTATGCACTGTGCATAAGATAGAGAAAGACTGTATACTGTATACTAAGACTGTAAAGACTGACAGTCTGTAAAGACTGTATACTGTATGCACTGTCGCCCATGGCAAATGGCACCCAAAGACTGAACCATTGCTAGTTTGATACTGCAACTCAGTGGAGTGATGAGGGGAAGTTTTGGAATGCATAGGTGACTCATTCACTGACACCACCCTATTCAATTGTTTTGTGCAACGAAAAAACTGACACTGTTGTACTTTTTACAACAGCGCGACTGCCGGAAGGTGAATAGTATGATGAATAATCAAATTTTCATCAACAGTACATAAAAGGGAACAGTATGATGGAAACAAGACTTTCCACATTAAACGTAATCTTGAATGAAAACAGCTTTGGAGAACAACTGACTTACTAAGGTTGGTATCGAGCTTTTTAATCCTATACTATTAAACGAGCAACTTCTGTTCATATGTTTAGATATTTAGATGTTTGAATGTTTAGATGTTTATATGTTTGTATTTCACCGGATGTCGAAACGGCTTTAAAGATTCTCACGAGATTCAGAATATAGTAGGTTTATAATATAAAGACTCGATTGAACTAGGTTTCAACCCTGGGAAAACTCGCTGAAGGACATTAAAAGGATGATTACTATTCATCCTTGGAAAAAAAGGTGATAATAACTATTTCATCGTCTGTTGGTGATGGAAGTCAGTGAGCGAGTTCATGTGTGTGGGACTGTGTCAAAATTATGACTCAGCTGTTGAACTTTTTTAATCATTCAATCAGGTAATTAGTGCCGGTTGCAAGAAAGCCGGGTTATTTTCAATCCTGATCAATTTCAGTAGATCCATCTTTTTGAAATGGTCTTCTCTGATTTGGTTCACGTGAAGGTAATCAGGATTAAAATTTAACCAGATCTATTTTTATTCTTCCATTTTGTCTGATATCACATATCACCTTCAGTCAGGTTTTACTACAGGTGTAGAACGCTTTCTCAGCAAAAACCCATTGATCAAATGCATTGGAAATCTGACCGTTGAGAGCAGAGAATCCCAGCCTAACGTGCGATTTTAATCAATGTACGCCATGTACGGATTGTCTAATTCCGACTTGGATCTGGAGCACTGAGCAAGCGCTCAAAAAAAAGCAGCTTCAACGTTCCAATTTCTGAAATGAAATTAGTCACACCACAACGATGGCGAACTTTTCTCACAAATCATATTACAGCCATCGCCTGACAAGTCCTTGGGGAGAAAGCGGTGTGGAGTCTACACAACCAGCGTTCATGTTACTCACATGCAGAGCAGACATTCCCCGCTCCCATTGGTGGCTGCATTTTAGCGAACAATGTCGCTTGATAACTACGGTAGGTCACTGAGGGATTCCAGTGACAGTTCAATCGCTTTATCGCTTTCAAGAGAAATAGGCCCAATTATTGAATTAGATTAGCTGAGCAAAGACTGGAGGATGGAGAAGAGTTGATTCCGGCATAGTGAGAGTTTGTTGAAAATAGCGTTTGGCCTAGTAAGCTGGCTTTACAACAACTTACTATCACGTAGAGTCGTCCAGTTCAAAATCATTGTCATTTTCCTCGCTCACAGGTTTTGCCCATTTGAGGAACCTTCTTCAAGTTTTGTACAATGTATATTGTATATTGTTTGTACTTTCTAAGAAGGAGAAGAATGAAGATAATTTAAATTTCAATTGCTTTTCTCTTCAACATAATTGAGGCATAAATAAAAACGCGCTTGGTGGAGTAAGTTCTCAAAAATAAAATAACATGAAGAGTAGAATCATTTGATATGACCCATCTGTGAAACTCATTTGAACGATCATCATTTAGTGAAGCGATTGACAAAGTACCTTCTCAGAATTTCCAACCTTGGAATAGCATTTTCAGCAAATGATGGATTCCAAATGGTGTGATTTTTTGCAACATTTTGCAGTTGCTAGCAAGCAGAGATTTCCAGCTGCTTTTCAATGTTTTATTCAGCTGGAAACGGCGAAAGCAGCCAAATAGCGGCCATCAGCTCAGTCGGAGTGCACAGTATCTTTTGAACAGCAAGTTGAGAAGAAAAATCAGCGCTCGGCCACCTATGTCGGAAAAGTGGTGCACATTTCTCCGCGATGGGAGGGCATTTTGGTGGCGGAGCAATCTTCAGACACCAGCGCGGTCAGAGCATCACTTAGGCTACCTGCCGACCACATACATCATCTCTCTCTTTTTTCACTCTCATTGGACTGCTCTCTTTGTCTATCCTCATAAATATTTCCCAGCTGGATTCCTTGCCGCCCACAACCGAGTCTTGATGTATTATTTATCTTGGGAAAAGCTTTTCTAAGTATATAAAACGAAACTTGGCGTTGCTTTTGAAAAATTGAAAGCTTCTTTGTTCACCCTCCTCTTCTTGAACGCCAACCTCTACATTTGTGCTAGCAAGTAGTCCTCTGATATTCGGCATTTGATGTACGAATTTGTGTATTATTCCTCATATATATACAGAGTGAGTGAAAAGTCCGAGAACGGCTTAATATCTCATACACAAAGGTTATTTGACGGTGGGTGTGATTGGGGATCCTATTAAAATTGAAAATACTACTTTACTATGACTTCAAAAATCAGGTCCGCCATTTTGGATCCGCCATATTGAAAGCAACTTTATTTTTTAAATAGGAATGTGTTCATGTGATACATGTTTTCGATACGAAATTTTAAGGAAAGAAGAATGGCGGAAGCCGCATATCGATATCTCGAACCGTTTAGAAGATATTCACATTATTAAAAAATTGGATAAGAGAAAACTATTTCTTTTCAATTGAAGGCATAATCTAATTTTTTAAAGCATATTTTAAAGCGTGGATTATTCTTTTTCTCTTTTATTGTATAAAACTAGGAAACAACCAATGTAACTACTAGCTGATTGCAACTCTCACCAGCGGGCAAGGCTTGATTCCTTTTGCTGGTGATGCCGGATTACCATTGAGAATCTAATTATGATTTTGGTATTATTTATGCTTAATTTTTATTTTAATTATTTTATACTTTTGATTATAAAATTATGTATTTTCTCTTATTATGTTTTGAATATGTATTTATTGTATGGCAAATAAATGATTTGATTTGATTTGATACTATTCAAAGCAGAAGGAAGAGAAAAAAGTCCGAGAACGGCTTCATATCTCATACACAAAGGGAATTTGATGGTGGGTGTGATCGGGGAACCTACTCAAATTGAAAATACTACTTTACTATGACTTTAAAAATATGGTCCACCATCTTGGATCCGCCATATTGAATGCAACTTTATTTTTTTAAATAGGAAGTTGGTCATGCGATACCTGATTCCGATTCGAAATTTCAAGAAAAAATGAATGGCGAAAACCGCTTATAATTGATATCTCAAACCGTTCAGGAGATATTCACATTATAAATCAATATCATGCATAACAGAAATGAAATACATAAGTGGTATTGATTAATAATGTGAATATCTTCTGAACGGTTTGAGATATCGATGTGCAGTTTTCACCATTCATTTTTTCTTGTAATTTCGTATCAAAATCATGTATCGCATGACAATCTTCCCATTTGAAAAAAAAAGTTGCATTCAATATGGCGGACCAGATTTTTGAAGTCATAGTAAAGTAGTATTCAATCTGAGTAGGATCCCCAATCACACCAACCCTTGTGTATGAGATATTAAGCCGTTCTCGGACTTTTCACCCACCCTGTATCTTATTATATCGAGTGAGCAATTTCTGTATTTATATTTCGGGTTATTTTTATATCTGACCATTTTTATATCTGGTTATTTATGTTTAACGGATCTCAAAAACGGCTCTGATGATTTTCACGAAATTTGGAACATAGTAGGTTTATGATATAAAGATTCTATTGCTCTAGGTCCCATCCTTGGGAAAACTTGCTGAACGACATTAAAAGGATAATTCATTCTTGGCTGAAACAGCTGTGGATAGTAAAAAAGTGAGTATGTGAAAAATCGAAATATCGCATCCCCGAAATTCATAAGATGACGTATAGCCAGCTGTGAAATATAATAAACACGATCATTCTAGAGAATTGTGTTCTGTTTATCAACAAATAAAAATAACGAGCGAAGCTCGGTGCCCCGATATTGATAAATTGGAGGTAAGACACACATACAAGTGCTAGGGAAAGGCCATTAATTTTCCATGCTATCTCGTTTGCTATACGAGTCTTATTTATATGATGAGATCACAAATGGGTTCTCTCAAGATTGAACGTTTCTATTGGAATAAGATTGAGATCGTATTGGAGGGATGGTTTCTTGATCTGATTCCGGTATTTATCATTCATAAGATATTCGAACCCAAATTAAGCTATCACTTGTCATCCAAACGCCAATCATCATATCTTCTATTATCCAAGAACAAGCCTAGAACATAATTCATTCTCGGGGAGGAATAATCCCTTTCAAATACCTTGTTGTGAGTCTTGGAATTCTTGTGTATTGATTATGATGTTCAGCTTTTGTTTCATGAGAACATAATTCAATCTATTGGGCTGAGAAGGTATTTTGATTGGTATTTTCCACTTTTAATGGAACGACTTTCATTTTTTAGTTTCATTGAATACTTTCAATTTCTTGCAAGACTTTGTAATGTGCTGTGTTTAACTAATCAATCAATCAATACTAACGTATTTCTTTTCCATGATGATTAAGATAGGTTGTCAACTTTTGAAAATAGTTTTCTGAAGTATATTATCGAACTGTATAGTATAAGGCTAGGGGTGATTCATACTGGAACTATGTGCGCCGGGCTGCGTCGTTCTATTTCGAAGGGGCAGAACTTTGATGGCAGCCTGATTGCTCGCTCCCTGTGTCGTGGTGTCGGGGTGTCGGGGTGTTGGGGTCTCAGTTCAGCAGCAGAAGGCAGCGCCTGGCTCTGAAGTGTTTAGATTAATAATATTGTTTTTGTTCATCCAGCTGTAGACGTGAGACTTTAATTAAACGCCCTCTTTGTTGTCTGATCGCCGCTCTGCTGGAAGACAAGTTATTACGGAATTTGATGTACGTAAACGGGCAAGAGGTGCCAGCCTTTACACTGTTGCCTTTACACTTTACACTGTTACCTAGACTGCTGTTCCACAAGGGTCGAGATCGCTTGTAGTGGTGCGCCCTTAGGGCCTTATGTAAATTACAAAACTTATGAATAATCTCTCAAAAAGTGAGTTGCTCCTCGCTGATGATGATGAGTTTTTATTCATCAGATTCAGCAACGGAGCGCCATCTATTATGCTTCATAACAAGTCTGTATAATCTTATTTACAGAACTAATTCATGACGCAAATTCATATCTTATCGCTCTATTGAACTGACTTGAATCCATGACGCGCATTACTGTTGGTGATATAATATTAAGCTCACAGTTATTCTTCGCCTTTAATTTCTTGGAACGTTTTATAATACAGAACTCACACCCATCACATTCATGAAAGATTATATGGCAATGCGATTTCTATCAATTTATCGATTTGAACACGTCATTCCACAAATGGATACTATATTCTACCATCAAAAACAATGAAAGAATTCATGTATTTGTGTAATAAACGACCCTGATATGAAAACATTGGTGGATAAGATACTAAGGTGATCGTTGTCTCATTTTTTTATTCTAAATTTAGGTGATGACAGTCCAAAACGTAGGTTAGGCTATGCTTCCTTCACTCGTTCTTTTTCAAGTATAAACACATATAAACCTAAATTGATTAATTATGTATATTTAGAACTGAATTAAATAACGAAATCGCACTCAATATTCAATTTCAGAATGAACATAGTACACTACAGTTGTGATTATTGAAAATTCCAACACAACTAAAATTAATTTGATTATAATTTGAAAAACAACATTCTATCCAGGTGAAGCTCATTGCTTGCAATGTAGTACAATCATGATATACCGTTGTCGTTGATAGGTTCAGTAATGCACATTCTGATCTTTGCTAGGTTTCATGCATTCTTTGAAACTTGAACCGTGCGAGATGTTATACAATTTCAATCTCACTTAATCAACAGAAATCTCTAGGAATAGTTAGTGGAGAATGCTTACTGGCTGTAGCTGGTGAATATAATGATTGAACTCCAACTAATACTATTTGAGAGAGCATCTGGAATAGAAATGTAATTCTATTCACAATTTTTCCAATTCTAAATAAAGATAGAGCAGGATAGAAAGCAAGCAAGAAATGATAGAGCAGGAGATGGATGAATCTACATTTCATTAACTAAATGTTAGTTTTAGAAAATTTAAAACTATAATGTACAAGTTCCTGAAATCCAAACCACTATATTCACTCCAAGAATGGAATGATTTGAGTATAGAGAGCCTTTGTTTTTTATGATTTATTCCACTGTTCAAATATATTCATAGGCTATATCTATTCATGTATCATTTATGTATAGAACTCATTTTTTGTTGAAGTTTATTGTGATATGTGTTCCGACTTCTTATTGACTTCTGTGAAACGCTTTATTTTGTATCTGTCTGTGTGACTGTTGTATGTTTTATGTTTCCTGATGACCATGTCTATTGCACTATGTGTTTAACGACAATAAAGAATTCAATTCAATTCAATTCAATTAATACCTCGGATAAGTTATACAGTATAATATTAATAATGTTTACTTATATATATATATATAGATATATATATATATATATATATATATATAATACACAAATAGATTGAAAACACTTAAAAACTTACATTAGAAATGGGGGGAAATTTTCGGAGACTGAGTCTCCTTTCTCAACCGAGCAGAAAACTCGAAATCCGAGAATTTCCCCCCATTTCTAATGTAAGTTTTTAAGTGTTTTCAATCTATTTATATCGTGTCTCCTGTTTTAATTCATATTACAAACTTTAAAGTGTCTTCTGTTATGTGCTATATATATATATATATATAGTATACTGATAATATTTTATTATTTCGATGTGATAGATTGATTTTGGAAGGTAGATATTAGAAACCGGAATAATTGTTTTACGCTACTTGAAACATCCAATAATCTATGATAGCAATCTATAATGCACTTTTATTGCATCCAGTCTCGTACTGTACAGATCAACTATCATACTTTTCATCTATCATGGTATCTTGGAGCTATTGCATTGTTGTTTATACGATGTGCAGGGACTTATGATATCAATCCTCCTTGAAACAGGTTTGATTAGGTCTAGACCACATAGCGATCAACAATCAACATGCCAGTGTGGTTGACTGCAGATGGAATTGAATGATGCTGTTCAGAGCCCTAGTGCCCATTATGATTATCAGTGGTACAGACCGCTATGTGGAAGGGAGATAAGAGGTCCTGCAAGATCTTACCATACACCGCCGGATCGGGTATTTCCGTCGCGTTGCCGAAAACAGCCGAACAAGAACCGGCTGAGAGACGCGGCCAGATCTGAGCATCAATCGGCTGCTGTATCGTGTCGTGTGAGCTTCGGTGTTCTTGCGTAGTGCGTCTGTTCAACATCGGAAAGTTTGTGTATACAGTTCGGTCGCGGTCTTATCTCGGCCGGACGAGATGGTGTGCTACTGTTAAGTTATTCCCTCGTTTTTCAAGCACTTGGATTGGATTGGATTGGATCTAACAAAATCAGGTGAGACGAGTGAAATTTTTCGTCAAAACTAAAACTCAATATTGAACGGATACACGCATAGCTATAAAGTTCTGATGTCGAATCAAGTCAATTTATTTGCCATTCAAAAGAACGAAACAACAACTGCAGAAGAAATCAGTAGAAGAAAAATTGGGAAACTAATGAACACTAAGCGGTAATAGCTCATAAGTGACCTAACATATTGTTGATTCTTGATTCACGATGATCATACTTTCTTTTCTATAGGATACTTTTAGCCCGAAAGATTTTCCATTCTTGGAAGTTCAGGTCATAAAACTGATAGATTCTAGTCCCTCATAATTAATTGAGTTAATTCAGAAAAGATATTCAATAATAATACACACCTCTATACTGTGCGTATTGTAGGCCTACTGTACTGTATTTTCATGTAATGTTAATATTAAGAACTGAATATCTATTTTGAACATATTATATTACAATAAATAACTTACCATATTTTGAAGAAAAATAGCATATCCAGCACTGTTCCAATCTCACCTTCAGTATGATACACTGCTATGAGGAAGATTATAGAGGCGCAAACGAGGTCTTTCTGTGTCAAAATAAAAGAGCTTTTCGTGCAATCTTTAATTTCGGGGTGAGGGCTTAAGCATTTTTTTCAGACACTGATGTATTGACACTTCCATGTACGGATAGATACCGTACGTGTTATTATGCATTTAATGTTTGTGAAATACAATCTCTATTTCTTCAATCTAACAGGAAGCATCCACTTGTATTTATTGAATACCGTACCAATAATAATCTTGAAAAATATCTATCACGTTCTTATGAAAAGTTAAGATTTTCTTGTAGAATTGTTATTCCGAGGTATGTGACATTTATGGTATACTGTATATGGTATGCGGTGATGGTATGGTGAGGTAGGTGTAATGGGATATAGTCTTTGTAGAGTGGTATGATATATTCAGTTCATTTTATATTTGGGATATGAAGATTTCAATAAGAAGTAACGCATTAATATTCCCCATGTTTTTATCATTTTCGCTGATAATGATTTACATGATAATTACTAACCACGTTTTATCGCATACAGTCTACTCAAGTAAATTGTTGATAACAGATTCATCAATACTCACTATTGGCCTACATTAACTCCATGATTTGAAATGAAACTCTATATTGCTGAATCGAAATTACTTACGACTACCGTACTTAAACCATACTACGACCGATCTTATATACATAATGGGTGTAATTTATTGGCCTGGGGATCAAACTCAGCCTGTTTTAGGTACATTTCCAGTCTAAGTTGATTAAAAGTTCTTTCCTATTAATGAGCTCGATGAGCAATACAATTCTGATCGTCAGAAGCCGGCAGATCGCCAGATTGTAGTAATGATGATAACGATAAATCACTGTTTCATCTTCCGGTATAGGCGATCGAAATGAGAGGAGAAGGAGCTATTGACTAGTTTTGTTATTCAATTTTGCTACAATAATGACGGTGAGCGACCCATTGCAAAAACTACCCTTTGTTAGTAGGGGTAGTAGGGCTCCTTCCCTTCATAATAAAACACTGATGACTCAGTTTGCTCCCTTTTTCATAATACTGTAGTACTATTGGGTCAGTAGGCTGCAAATGTAGGGCTTGATGATGAGGGGGTCTCCCTCAACATGAGCATGCCTTCTGGATTGACAGATTTTTAGTTGACAAGATTCTGTATTCCATCGTAACTGAAACAAAAATGTTTTGGCTCTTAATAGCTCACATCATTTTATTATTCTCCTCAATAACACTATGAAAATAGTTAGGTTAAAAGTTACGATGAATAATAAATAGATTATTCGAAATATTTACTAAATTTTCTACGATATTTTCAAGGAAATCCAATAATAATCCGTTGCATTTTGCTCACCACTGATCAAGACTATCACATTAATCATTGCAAAGGTTCATAGCAATATATCTTTCAACTGGTCAAAATATTCGTAAGAAGTTTTAATATGTTCAAGTCTCTTCTGGTTGAGTTCTTGGAATAATATTCAATTCTCACTATTGTTCCTATCTATATCATATGTGTAAACATATATCAGAGTTATATTACAACATGTACACTTCAAAATTTCCGCACTCACAAACGTACAAATTGTTATAGATGAATGTTAACATAAAGTTAGCTAGATTTTCTGCACCTTAATCCAATCGTTATTGGACAAGTTAGTTGTTGCAGTAAGTCTGTCTCCCATTTATATGAATCATACTCGAATAATATCCATTTGAAACATGTATCCGCTTCAAAATGACATTCTGATTGCTGTTGGTCTCAGTTACAAATCGAGAAACTATTTGGTTTACGAACGCCCCAACGACAAGATTTATACTTTATGGTTTCGCATTCGCGAAGGAGTGATTTAATTGATGCGTCCCGCGTCCGCTCTAATTCGAGTTTAAAGCCTACAAGTTCAACCAGCAACCGAGTCAAAGTCCATTGTTCATTCATGAACGCTGAAACTTAGTTTCACAAAATTAGTCTTTGAATAAATCATTTACAGCAAGGTCTGTAGTGGGTAGTGCAGCCTTATGAAACTCACACCCAGAAACAAGTTGATGCGGTTTTGCGTTTTTAATTAACTTATTCAATATTCTTCAAACTCATATGCCATATATGCTCATTATTGCTTGCTGTTTCTCTTTCACTTAGTGGTAGGTGATACGGATAGAATACAAAAGCTGGAAGCATTCTAGAGAGTAAAAGCCGTATTTCTGTCAACGATTCTTGAAACGTTTAAGTTTCCACGCTTTGGAAATAATCATGATCGACAAAAATCAATATGAGAGAGATATACACGAAATACGACTCTTTTATTTTACACACTCATTGTGTTTCAAGATTTGAGTAAATAGTTGAGGGATGAATAATGGTAGTCCTTTGCAGACCAAGGCTTCTGATTATTAGTTTATTGTTCTCTCGAAAATCACTATTAATTATAATAAACCACCCAGTATCCCACCTCTTTTAAAAATGTACTAGCTCCATATTCCCGTTTGAGAGAAGCAATTCTCAGTAAAATCATTTGTCATGTATTTTTCTCGGTGGAAATGAAATTGATTGGAAATTCTAATAATCGACAAAAATTATGACAATGATTGCTTCATCATCAATTACTGTATTGAGATGTGACACATTGGTTCGTGATTTATTGATTACATGGTACCAAATGAATTTGATAAGTAGCATTATGATGAAAAGCAGAAAAAGTGAATTCCAGGAGCAAAATTACAATTTTCAGTCCTTGCTCAGAATGTGGTCGTGTATTTGAACAGAACATTTCATGGCTCAACGATGTTTCCAACTGTATTACTGTAATAATTTATGCAATGAATATATATTCTCATTACGATCCCAACCTCCAATGAGACAATAAATTACAACAAACTCTTGAATGCAACTCGGAATTGAAAAGCAATAATAGTGACCAACTAACTACACCACTGTTCAGTACGATTCGTGATGGATGCTTTTGTATTTGTAATTTGTAACTGCTACAGAATGCCAGTATTCAAAGTTGCAGGGAGGATGGTTACAAATGATCAGTGAAGGTTGACTGTTGGTTTGCAAGGGTGGGGGAGGGGGAAGGAGGAACAAATGGAAATGTATGCGGTTACCATTTGATGTTGGCAGTGTGTGTGTACATTTATCGTCGTTTGTTTGGAGTATTTTGTTGGGTCTTTGTTCCTCTCCGTTGCCGGACTACCTTCTCTCCTTTATCTCGTTTTTGGGGGCTGGTTTTAGTAAGCGACGGAGGGATGAATAAATGATAGATTCTGTTGTTTTCATTGTAACCAAATGACGCATCGCTTCCGAAATGATTAACAAAACAGTGGCCGACCGTTCTATTTATCCCGGACAATAATTGGGGCAGCATTGTGCTGCACATTATGCATGGCCAGTGAACACTTTTTCAAGGTAGGCCAGCAGGCACTGGTAGGCAAGGGATGGCTGCGGCCGCTCCAACGACTCTTCTCTAACAATAAATAATGGCCACAGCCCAGACTTACGATTTATCTTATCGGACAACGACTTTTACTCTTTGTTAAAATTCTCGTACACAAAGGGTTTTCTCGAAAATGTGGGGGCATCAATTCATTCTGATTGTTTTCTTGGCTATCTGCCGGTTCCACTCGGGAAAGTACTTGTCATTCTATGATAATAATCAAGAGAAACGCATTTGAAGCTCTTCTCTTCCTTCCTTTCAATTTGAAAACTTAGAAGAAACTTTTTCTGTTTCTGTTCGTAAATAGATTGACCCATCTTGTACAATTTTCTTCAAAATTCCTATGAGTTAGGGATGAATCAAAAAGGTTAACATTTTCAACACTGCGTTTTGGTTATATAGTTATGTGCTTTGGTGGAAAGTGAAATTTATTAGATAGAGCAAACAATACAATAGTCAGAAAAGTGATTTTGACTTTCTTCCAGCTACAATGGTTGAAATTCATTAAATTGGTTTTCCTATAAACTTAGTCATATATAGTCATTCATCTAATAGTATGCAATATGGCTGTATTCGGTATCAATTTATTTAGTCACATTATTATTGCAACGCTTTAGATATTCACAATCAATACCAAAAACTGTTTGTTATTACATTTCAGTATGTACATTTTGTTTTGCTGTTTTGACGCCTGGTGAACTTCCCAAATCTTGTTAATCATAGTGCATCCAGTGTATTAAAGTATGTTTGTCCAAGACCTTTTCATCCCCAAGGCTTGAAAACTCCAACAGTCTAATTGAGTTGGTGGTTGGTGTGAAATTCTTCCAGATCCTTGAACTTTGCCAGAGTGTGCGGCTCACATCTTGCTGAAATTTGCCGAAAGACGAATGGTGTTTAATCAGCGTGTGCCTGACGTATTCTGTTGTCTCTAGCGTGCGCGAAAAAAGGATGCTAACAGCGATCGTGTGGGTGGAATTGAAGGAAGAGCGGACGAAAAGCGGAGGTGGGAATGACGAGAAGAAATGAGATTAGGGCGGCTGCTGTAATTACATTTCGGGTACCTAAGAAGCACAGCTGGAAGAAAGAGTGAGAGAGAAGGATATCTCGTACGAGCAGCTTATCTTGTTGAATTGTTCACCTTGTTTTGCGAAACGTGTAGACTTGATTAAAAATACTTACAAGCGAGCCTCACGTCTGGCAACACACGTCACTTAGAGTAAAGCACCGAAATGTTTGTATTGGTGATGAATCGGAACCAGTTCTATTACACATCATCTTGATGTACCATAGATTTTCATAGATTTACCATAGATTTTTGCACCATTAATTTTCTATTTAGTGGTCGGCATCATTGTTTTAGATCTAATTGAGAACGAACTTGATAAATGAGCTTGTAATAGAGACTCAATGTTGTATCAATAGATTGAACCCATTTTTCTGCTTCTGAATCAATTAATCAATCAATTTATTCAGCCTGACGATACAGTAGTACATAAGGCTACTTATAAAGAAAATCTCACTTATTTGTGATTTCTCTTCTATCTTATTCTATAATATTAGTCAATATGTGCGGCTCTATATCAAACCAGGCTTATTTCAATCCTAGACGACTGCATATTCATAGATGTTTCTTGAACAATACTGTATTATCATTCTTTTACTGATTCAATATTTTTTCCAGAATAGTCCTGGTTCATTCTGGATGAGGCAGCTGGAATGATCTGGAAAAGCTGTATTTTCAATCTTTTACTTCTCGTATTCGGAATAAATGGTGAGTAAACATTGATAATCAAGTACTTGAAAATTCAAATAAGTAGATGAATGAATTATCTTCTGATGGTCATTAGATATAATATACGATCAATACGATGTATTATATACATACATTACTTCCCAATTTGGAATTAATAATCACTGTAATACCTTTACAGTACTTGTTTGGGTGAGAGTAGGATGCAAAAAACTCATACGATTCTTAGGTCGAAAAAATAAAAAAAATCTGGTGTGGCGCACTCACACAACTTTCCTTATATGAAAATTTCCATGGTAATTTAAAATCAATAAGCTGACGAGATCGGTTCTGCTATCTCTTCCAGTGAATGATTTAATAGAATCAGTACATTCTAGGTACATTGGAAGCATCAGTGTTACCTCTTTTATCAAGTTTGCATTTTAATAATTAAATTTTCCACTAGAAATTTTTCGTTTCAATTGCAGCCTATCTGAAGCCTCTCAATTGAAAATCTAAAATCAAACTTTGCATAGATGGAGCGAAGCTCCTGAAATTTTTACAGATTTGGGACTTGTGACAGTTGATAGAGCTTATCAATGACTATTTTAGGTATGAATTTTTTCAAAATTTTTGGAGCCATTTTCGAGAAAATCACGAAAAACCCTGTTTTTGACAACATTTTCGCAATTTTTAACGCAATCTTGATGAATTGCATTTGATCGAAATTGTTCGTGTCGGATCCTCATAGTGTAAGAACCTTAAGTTTCAAATTTCAAGTCAATCCGTTTATTGGTAGATGAGATATCGTGTACACAGACATACATACACTAACACACACATACAGACCAATACCCAAAAACGACTTTCTTGGACCCAAGGGACCTTGAAATGTATAGAATTTGGGGTACCTTAATTTTTTTTGGAAAACAATTCTTCCCTTACCTACCATAGGGCAAAGAAAGTTAAAATCTGAGTACCCATTTTAAAAAATTGTTTTTAACAGTAGCCTTAGCGAAAAAATATGATTCTTAGGTCCTATAGACTTACAATTCACTATAAACTTTCGAATTTTTCGCTTCGAATTTTTCATTTCTGATGGATTGTAGAATACACATAGGTTTTGAGTAATGGGGAGTTGGAGACATTCTCATTTCCGATATTAGCTATACACGTCACTATTCTTTGAAATCTCGATCAAATTATTGATATCCGCTGACATTTTTCTCTCTTTTCCTTCGTCATTATTATCAGAAACGGAGAAAGAAAACATTTTTGAGAGCGAATGAGTGGGAAAATGAACCAATATAGGGTGAAACCAAAAAAGAAACCCCTTCTTTGGGTGAAGTCTGAGCTCAAAGTTGAAGCAATTTATAACTTTTTCCTTCGTCCTGTCCTTGCATCTGGCGAATGTAACGCCCAACCAACACTATTCGCCTTCCGTTAATATTAATATTTCTTTCGTCTTTATCTTTACGCCTTCCTCCTTTATTTGGAAATAGAATTCCCGCGGCGGGTTCCAGAAATGTATATGGAGGGAAGAGAAGAGAAAAGTCGTAAGACAACTTTTTCCTGCTGAATAAGGAGAACTCAACCGATGGAAAAAGTGGAAAACTGAAGGACGAAAAATGCGAGAATGCTCTCAAAAAATTCGTCTGGAGGTTATGAAGGGTCGCGATCCATGGTTCAACTAGACATTCAGATATGCATTGCCATCACAGGTAATTCCATGGTATTCTATCTCAGCGTGTATTACAATAATTCTCTCTTTTTATCTCAATCCATTTAGTTTATTTCCCTTGAGCCTCAAGATACTTAACAATATTTTTTATTAATACCTTGTGCATGTTCAGGAAAAATGTTTCATTGGGTGATTATTGATCAGGAGCGATAAATCGTATTATATGAGTGAATTTCGTATAATCAACAATAATTATTACCAATAACAATTTTGTTCATGAAGAAATAATTTACAGATTATACTAAATACAGCAGAAGATACGATTTTCCTATATCATGATATTATTCTCAAACATTGCATTTTTTCAGAAACTTGTTAGTTCATTGTGTTATAATTTTATTTGTTGCACTCACTCACTCACTCACTCACTCACTCACTCACTCACTCACTCACTCACTCACTCACTCACTCACTCACTCACTCACTCACTCACTCACTCACTCACTCACTCACTCACTCACTCACTCACTCACTCACTCACTCACTCACTCACTCACTCACTCACTCACTCACTCACTCACTCACTCACTCACTCACTCACTCACTCACTCACTCACTCACTCACTCACTCACTCACTCACTCACTCACTCACTCACTCACTCACTCACTCACTCACTCACTCACTCACTCACTCACTCACTCACTCACTCACTCACTCACTCACTCACTCACTCACTCACTCACTCACTCACTCACTCACTCACTCACTCACTCACTCACTCACTCACTCACTCACTCACTCACTCACTCACTCACTCACTCACTCACTCACTCACTCACTCACTCACTCACTCACTCACTCACTCACTCACTCACTCACTCACTCACTCACTCACTCACTCACTCACTCACTCACTCACTCACTCACTCACTCACTCACTCACTCACTCACTCACTCACTCACTCACTCACTCACTCGCATAACTAAAAATCTACCGGACCAAAAACGTTCAAATTTGGTAAGTATGTTCAGTTGGCACTTTAGAGGCGCCCTAAGAAATCTTTTGGCAATATTTTAACTCTAAGGGTTGTTTTTAAGGGTTTAAAGTTCGTCTTTTAGCATGTATATTCTTCTTCTCCCAATCTCTTAATAATTATTTATTATAGTATCGGTTAGTTATTATAATTATTATATTATAATTAGTTATTATAGTACAGTATCGGTTCAGACGTTGAAAGAAGAGGTTGTTTTCGAAGTTGCTATCGGAGTGATAATAGTACTACGTACTTTTGAGCTACAACGTGTTTGAAGAAGTCTTAAAATCCGTGTTTGAATGATTGTTGTCTGCTTGGAACTGTGATTGTTATATTTGTTGCGAGTTTTTATTGGATTTATTTGTTTTTAAAATGAAATGCTGAAGTGTTGCTGTTGTGATTTATTCGTCGAGGTAACAAACATTTTAAATTGCACGTCCTGTAAAAACTCATATTATTTCAAGTGCATGGGATTTTCTGAAATAAACTATAGGAAACTGTCAAAAGCAAATTTGGCTAAGTGGAAGTGCTCAGGGTGTAAAAAAAATAAACTTTCATCTAGCAATCAGAGAAACACTATGGACCTAACTAAAGAGTGCAAACAAGAAATATTAAAGGAAATAAAATCTATAATATCCACGGAACTTGACGGATTTAGAGAAGAATTGAAAAAAACTAACGATACTGTATCCGAACTGCGACATTCAGTGGAATTGTTCTCAGCTAAAATAGACGATTACAATTTGTTAATAGATAACTTCAAAGCGGAGCATGGTGAAATGAAAAAAGAAAACGAAAAATTAGCTAGAAGGGTGCATGAAATGGAGGTGCAAATCGTCGAGCTACAACAGTATAGTAGGAGCAACAACCTGGAGATCCATGGTATACCACAAACACCTAATGAAGATGTCTACGGAATTATTGAGGACTTGTCAAAAGCACTCAATTTCGAAAATGATGTTTCTAAAATCGATGTAGCTCATAGAGTTCCAACAAATAACAAAAAGACTATTCCACCAATACTAATAAGATTCAATAACAGAAGTGAGAAAAATAACTGGTTTTCTAGATATAAGCAAGTACAGAAGGATCTGAGAAAAATGCAACCACCAGGACAACTGAGAACTACAGCAGTCAATAAGAATCTTCAAGATGGGCCAGTATACATCAATGAAAATTTATCAGCATACTATCGTGGTCTTCTGATGGAAGCGAAACACTTTGCCAAGGAGAACGGATATAGATATACGTGGGTCATGAATGGGAAAATATATTTACGTAAGCAAGAAGACTCAAGACCAATCAGACTGGTAAGTCACGCTGATCTAGACAGTCTAAAGTGTGCTAGTAGATCGAACTCGTCGGTAAAAAACAATAATGAACGTTAGTAATACAGCACGCATGCTTTGATGTCAGTTAATTGCCAATAGACTTTCATATTTTTATGTCAGCAATAGAAGAAATATATAATTTACTAGATAAGGAAATAAAGTTAACTAATGAAATAGAAAACTACATAGATTACTCACCGTCAGCTAGAAATCAATTGAATATTATAAATATATTTCATATGAATATAAGAAGTATTTCCAAAAATTTTGACGAACTGGTAGTATTTTTGAATGATTTAAAATTTGATTTTGATATAATTATCTTGACTGAGACGTGGATATGTGAAGAATCTCTATTTGAATATAAAATAAAGGGTTATAGAACATTTAACAAATGCTCCAGGTTAAATAAGTGTGATGGCATTTGTATATTTGTTAAGGAGGAGGTCATGTTTGAGATTTATTCAATAGATATACAAGAGGCTAACTCGTTAAGTTTGAATGTAGAGATAGGCAATATCAAATTACTGATAATTGCAGTTTATCGCTCCCCTAGTGGTAATGTTGCTACATTCCTAGACAGTATTGAGAATAGCCTCCAATCAATTCAAGATAAGAATAATTGTGTCTTTGTTGGAGATATGAACATTGACTTGAATGCAAATAACAATATAACAAGTGAATATATTCATATACTAAATAAAAATGGTTTTGAATCCTTTATTAATTCTTTGACGAGAGTAACAGAAACTACACAAACTTGTATTGATCATATTTTTCTCAAGACTAATAATAATGATATAAATGAACAATCTTTTGGTAATGTATTAAAAACATCAATTACAGATCACTTTTCGACTACTTTACACATCCATCTATCAAATAACAGACAGGCGAAACAAAAAAGTAGCTTTCCTATAATTGACTATGCACTACTGACTAAACGCATCGAAGACGAGGACTGGGGGTTCTTGTACTCTAATGATGACGTCGGTATTGATTCATTGACGGAATTGTTTGTGGAGAGACTTAGGTGTCATATAGAGAATTCTACAAAGATGAAATCTATTCCACATAAAAAACGAGCCTTAAAGCCTTGGATTACACCGGGTCTTATCAAGTCAATAAATGTAAGGGATTCAATGAAATTAAAACTAATTAAACAGCCATATAACACTTTATTAAAAAACAAGTTTAAAGATTATAGAAATAAGTTGAATGAATTGATCAATGTCACTAAAACAAATTATTATAAAAATAAATTAGAGGAACACAAAAACAATAGTAATAAGTTATGGAATGTTATGAGGGAAATTATTGGTAAAAATGCTGACAAAGGAAATAATATCAAAATTGACCCCAATAAATTAAACAATTTTTTCGCAAATGTAGGTAGAGAATATGCTAGTAAAATTCCGGCTATAAATGTAGATTGTGATGAAATTTACAACGACCACTTCCCATTAATAAACGAACATTTTACCCTGAATCCTGTTACGAGTGATGAGATTAAATGTATTATAAAAAAATTGAAGAATTCAGCAAGCCCCGGACTAGACCATATCAATAATATTACAATAAAGAAAATATCTACTTGGATTGCAGAACCTTTATGTTTCATCATTAATAAATGCTTTGAGGCTGGTAAATTCCCGATTTGCTTCAAGACAGCCAGAATTAAACCGCTTTTCAAGTCAGGTAACGTTGATCTTCCGGAGAATTATAGACCCATAAGTTTAATCAGTAATCTAGCAAAAATAATGGAGAAAGCAATCAAAACTAGATTGATGGGTTTTATAAACAATCACAACATAATTCATAAGGATCAATATGGCTTCCAAAGTAACAAAAATACTGAGGATGCTCTGGCCGCCTTTACAAATGAAGTTTCTGAAGCCATGTCTTCCAATAACAACAAATGCCTAGCTATAATGATTGACCTGGCAAAAGCCTATGATACCATACCCCACAATAAATTACTAAAAAAATTGGAGAGGTACGGGATTAGAGGACTCCACCTTGAATTATTTAAGAATTATTTAAGTGATCGGACACAATTAATATCTGATAACAACAGTTACAAATCAAATACTACAAAACTTAACGACTTTGGATTACCACAAGGTACCGTCTTGTCCCCGATTTTATTTTTACTCTATATCAACGACATCTTTAAACTAAATATTGATAGTTCGAAAATAATTTCCTTTGCTGACGATACGGCTGTAATAGTTAAGGACCGCTCATGGTTAGAGACGTACTCGAGAGCAGAAAGAGTAATATCCATTGTTAAACAATGGCTTGATATTAATACATTGAGTATAAATACATCAAAAACTAAATATATTACATTTTCTCCTACAATAGTTGGTCAACCAAATGATGCTATGAATTTAAAAATACATACAAATTGTGATTTTGAGAAATGGAAGGATTGTGCATGCCCTAAACTAAAAAATGAAAAATCTATAAAGTATCTGGGCATCATGGTTGATTGTAACCTTAAGTGGGAGCCTCATATAGAATATATTTGTAAACGCTTAAAATTTATTTCCTTTATCTTTTATAAAGTCCGTAAAATATTAGACATTAAATTACTTAGGGTCCTTTACTTTGCCTATGTTCAATCGGTGCTGCAATATGGGTTAGTGGTATGGGGAGGAGCGTATGATGTTTTCATGAATAAAATTTTTACATTTCAAAAAATGATAATAAAAGCAATTCTTAATAAGCCAAGGGCTTTTTCTAGTAGTGAAACATTTGCCGAATTTAAAGTGATGACAGTACGTCAAATTTATATAAAGAAACTTCTCTATTATGCATGGATGAGGAAGGATGAATTTACAGTGAATAATAACGTTTCTATGTATAACCTGAGAGTTACATCTCATAACATTTATAATATTAACTATTCAGATTTGACAATAGTGCGAAGACAATTGGGGTATCTTAGCTCAAAAAAAAAAAATTCTATGCAATGGCGAATTTTGTATCAATATATCTGTTATTTGGTGCGTTTACACCAAAGTTATTAACAAAATGTTAATAACTCAATCTTTATAGATTCTATTAGATTGAACGGAACTTGACGAACACATATGTATCATGTGTATGATAAGTTATGTTCAATCTGATAGAGTCTATAAAGAATAAGTTATCAACATTTTGTTTATAACTTTGGTGTAAACGCAGCTTTACACCATAGACAGAAGGCGATATGAAGCAGTACTTTGTCTCAGCTAATACACATTTAGATATCCTGTGGAGCTTGAATCTTTCTTAGAAAAAAATATATGTTGTGAGAGCGTCTTGGAAGAGATAATGTAAAATGTGTCGAAGAAGCAATCCGAGTAGATGAGATTAAAAAAGTAGACGGACGACGTCGACAAGAGACTATTAATTTCCTGTGTAAGAGGTCTTTTCGCATTGAATAAGATAGGCTTCGTCCTACAAAGGATGGAATTTAATACAGTCCTAAAACGCCAAGACTCAACAACTTTCCGTTTGTCTTTCTTCGAAAACAATCCACTTGAAATTCAATAAAACGAGGCAAATAACACGATACAAGCTACAAGAAGTCTATCACTGGAGGGGATCGTCCTTTGCCAGCGCACATCAAAAGCAATCTCTTCACTAACTTAAAACTTCTCTTCTTCTGTAGTCAACAGCATGGATGTCTCTTCCTTCATGTAGACAGGGAGGCCAGCAAACTACACAATGCAATTCTTGAACTTCAAAATAATAGTTTCAGGTCTGACTTTGCAAATTTAATGATACAATAATAGATGATTTTAAGAAAAATAACTCAAACTTCTGGAATGGAAGACTCGAATAATGAAGAAGTACTTTTGATTTCATGACAAGATGGAACGTTTATGCCCGAGCCGTAGGCGAGGGCGGAATGGCTTCTTGAGTGCATCAGAGGAACTTTGTGCACGTATTTCACATTAAGTTTTTCCTACAGTTACCATTGAATATGAAAAGTGGGTAATTATGGGTAAAATGATGGCTGAAATCCATCAAATGTTTGTGTGTGTGATGCTGTTATTAATAACAACCTCAATTCATTAAAAAATTAATAATCCAATTGAAGTTGAAAATTCTCAGCCAAAGTTCTCATTTTTATTAATTCAAGAATCAGAAAAAATACAGATAGAACAAAAAATTCACATCCAAAATACACGCCAACAGCTGATTGGAATGGCTGCAAGATGGCTGAACCGACAAGCGCGCGACCTAGCGGGAAGAATCGTACCTAAGTTTGTTCCATCCAGCTAAAAACTACAGAAACAGGATTCAGAAATTTAGAATTTTGCCCAAATTACCGAGAAAAATGCTCAAAGTAAACTGAAAAATATTTTTTATAAAAATAACATGGACAACAGAGAATATTATTTTATTGTAGTATTCTTATGCTTTTTTATTTATATGGATATCGAACGGTAATCATTTAACCTCAAAATTCGAATTTTTTAATGTATATTTGCTACTTTTCTCATTGCTTGCAGTTGAAATAATAATTATCAATAGAAAAGAACTATTATTTATTATTAAATGATGAGAATTCGTGAATGATGATTATTTAATGTAGGGTAGCCATTGAAATTATCCTTATCTAAATCTAACCACAGTCATTGTTACAAACTTAATTTTTACTTTCCTTGCCCTATTACCATAGGTAAGGAAAGTATTGCTTTCCGAAAAAAATTAAGGTACCCCAATTTCTAAATTTCTATACGTTTCTAGGTCCCCTGACACCAAAAAAGTGGTTTTTGGGTATTGGTCTGTATGTGTGTATGTGCGTCTGTGTACACGATATCTTATCTCCCAATTAACGGAAAGACTTGAAATTTGGAACGTAATGTCCATACAATATAAGGATCCGACACAAAAAATTTCGATCAAATGCGATTCAAGATGGCGGCTAAAATGGCGAAAATGTTGTCAAAAACAGGGTTTTCGCGATTTTCTTGAAAACGGCTCCAACGATTTTGATTAAAGTTATACCTAAAATAGTCATCGATGAGCTCTATCAACTGTCACAAGTCGCATATCTGTAAAAATTCCAGGAGCTCCGCCCTATCTATGCAATTTTGATTTTAGATTCTCAATTATCAGGCTTCAGATACAATTTAAACAAAGAATTTCAAGTGGAAAAGATTGAGCATGAGAATCTCTACAATTAATGTCCAGTAACATGTTCACCTAGAATTAAAAATAAGCTCGAGATTCGAGAAAATGTGATTATCCAATTGCAAACTGTTGGCAACTGTTGATTCTATTAAATGATTCACTATAAAGAGATATCAGACCTCGTGTGTCTCCAGCGTTATTGCCCTGTCACCAGCTGGCTCAAATCTTTGAATAGACTTGAGATGCGCGGGAACACTAGCGTCACGTGATCAATTTTCATAACGGCAAGGAAAGTTGTGTGAGTGCGCCACATCAGATTTTTGTTTTCGTGCACCAATCCTCCATATAACCCATCAACTATTTTGTGTTGCCATGTTGCAAATCTGGAGTGCAGAAATAGTATATTTCGCACCTAGAGCCGAAAATGAGACTTTTCCGGCTCGAAATCGGTTTTCAAGTCCGAGGCCGTAGGCCGAGGACTAGAAAAGATTGAGAGCCGGAAATACATTTTTGCCTGTGGTGCGAACGCTATTTTTCGCCACACAAAAAAATAAAACAATATAATATATATGATAATAATTTTGTTTATTAGGCACTTCCAAAAGCAAAACTGAAAGGTACTATGAGGTTAGCGAGGTCGGATTCTATTTTACTCTGAAAATTGAATTTGAATAGGTAGTTTATAATATCTTATTTGTATTTCATTTATCCAAATAGAATGATAGTATCTTATTGCAAAATACTTTATTTATTCTAGAAGCATAAACTGATTCCGTTTCATAAACTATTTTGTAAACACGTTCACATCAAATCAGAATCAGCTGACTTCAAGGTTATTTTACAGCCCTAGGGCCGTAAAAATTTTACCGGCCTGGTCGGAAAACAATCATTTCCGGCCTCCATATGACGCACGAAAACCAACTCATTTGGATGTAATGAGCTGTTCCTCACTCGATCCATCCTTCAAACGCAACAACTCCTGCGCATGAAATCAATTTATACAGCATGTACTCTTGGATTGTCTCTTTCTGTTCAGTTCCCATGTATAAGAGCCGAAGAGCAATAACTGTGTAGGCTACAATGATGAATTCTCATTTCAGTAAATTTTGTGAAATTAATTTTTTTTTGTGTCAAGTAGTACATTATAATAATCTTGATGCTCATACAAAAACAATGATAATCAATGTTATTTTCTTGAAACATCGAAAAAATATCATTATCTGTTGTAGTTTTCCAACACATTGTTTTTCTCAAATGCTTATTCCAATTCTTCAGTCACACAAAAAGTTAATTGCATTTTTTCTTGGCTGAATTTAATTTCCAATTTCACGTTTTCCACTTTTCGTGCATCTGAGTTTCAAACGTAACGGAGATGTTTTTCTTTCTCATTTCCCCTGTCTCATTTTGTATTCAAATAAGAGGGACGGCAACGCATATTTTGTCGGCAGGGTTTCCCGAGTTAAATTGAGAAGGTTTCTTGTTGAAAGAAGTAAAGATTTGGTTGCTCCTCAGCGTCGTGGCAAGGAAAACGGCAGCAACCTTATCCTAGCGCTCTCTCTATAAAGTAGCAAATGAAAAGAGTTGGCAACTCCAAAGTTGGCTCTCATTAGTTTCTGATGCACTCAGCTTCTGAAGATGAGGTTTATTCGCAGCCTTCTTCTCTTTGCTATCTCGACTCCCTATCAAGATGCTGCTGAATCGGATGAACCGAAAAGGTATACGTTCAAGCAATCTTTTCTGCTCAGTATTCAATGTTATTGGAATAGAGGGAGCACCTCCAGTTCAATTTGGTATTTTAGAAATTCCATTTCTTTCGTCCGTTTTCAAGAAAATCTCACATTGAATAAATTAGATTTGAATTCCATGGTCAGTGTCATTACTAAGATTGAGAGTCGTAGAAACCCTCACATCAACTCATTTTGAGTAATTTTTCAAAACGAATTTCGAAGTAATAAATCGAATTGGAATAATCAAAGGAATTTTATGATGTTTTTGAAATACCATCATGATAGAATTTCAAAACCTTTATACATAATTTTTACTTTCCTTGCCCTATTACCATAGGTGAGGAAAGTATTGCTTTCCAAAAAAAATTAAGGTACCCTAATTTCAAGTTTTCTATACGTTTCAAGGTCCCCTGAGTCCAAAAACATGATTCTTGGGTGTTGGTCTGTGTGTGTGTATGTGTGTATGTTGTCACGATAGTGACAGAACCGTGTCTCAAAAATAATTTAATTATAATTTTTTTTAAAATAAAATACAGTACTTTCAATTATTTTAAATGTTATAAAATATAGTATAATTTAAACAAATTCATTTTCATCTTAAACTGCAGAGCAAGAGAGGAAAACGTTCTATTCAATAAAAATGTCTTAGCAAAGCTTCCACGCCATTGGCTAAGAACTTAATACAAACTCAGCAGTTGCGCTGACAAAATTTTCATTCCAAAAAAAAAGACTCACTCGCTTCTCGTTCAACTGCGGTATCGACCACGAGTCCAGGTTTACCCAGGAGAGTCAGTTCCATATTTTCTGTAAGTTTCTTTTTTCTTTTCAAAAATTCATTCTCCTCCTTTTAAACAGTAATATCTCAAATAATAATAATAATAATAATAATAATAATAATAATAATAATAACAACAATAATAGAACGTTTTCCTCAACATATTTTTTTAATAAATTTAAATTCTTAAATAAAATCAATTTCATTTTAGATAATTAAATATAAGCCAACGGTTTCATAAGAAAGGGCGTAATTGTTTAAAATAAGATTTGTTTTGTTTAATCATCCGTATTACCGATTTTCAACCTTTTGTATCTTTTTAAATATTGTTCAAACCAAGTTTTTCACGGTTTTCTCGAAAACGGCTCTAACGATTTTCTTCAAATTAATACCATGGATAGCTATCTGTAAGCCCTATCAACTGACATGAGTCTCATTTCTGGGAAAAATTCAGGAGCTCCGTAATATTATTGAGAAAAATGGCGTATAATCAATAAAAAACCATGTTTTTCACGATTTTCTCGAAAACTGCTCTAACGATTTTCTTCAAATTTATACCATAGATAGCTATTTATAACTCCTATCAACCGACATAAGTCTCATTTTTGGGAAAATTTCAGAAGCTCCGTAATATTATTGAGAAAAATGGCGGATAATCACTAAAAAACCATTTTTTTCACGATTTTCTCAAAAATGACTAGACCGATTTTTTTTCAAATTCATACCCTGTATAGTTATTTATCGGCTCTATTAACTGGAATGAGTCTCCTTTCTGGGAAACTTATGGGGGGTCCACCCCATCCTTGAAAAATGGACTTTGTAGCCTCCTTCTCGTGCATGAGGTAGGTAGGTAGATAGCCCAGTCAATAAAGGTTTTTTCGATCCGAAAATTAAATAAAAGCTGAATCTTTTACCATCGATAGAACCCTCCCAGAGGGTCATTCTCCCAAATGTCCCAAGAAATCCCCTTGGAGCTTTCTCCCCTAGCCCCCCTCAAAGTTGAAAAATGCAGGTAATCACGGAAAATCAATTATCTCTGTACCCATTGATCGGAAACAGTTCTATTATATGTCATCCGATTCGTTAAATTATGGACTACAATATTAGTTATATTTATTTTTTCAATAAAATTAACAGTTTTCTTGATAAAATAATATATAATATGTAAAAATTTAGGGGGTTCGCGATTTGATTTTTTTTGCTTTCTTCGATTAACTTCAAAGCAAGTAGTTTTAAAGAAAAATGAGCCTCATAATTAATGTAGCCACTCTCATTGCAAATCCATTGATGTATATTGTTATTATTTATTTGCGATTCGATTTGACGCTGTGGAAGGGGTGACCAGCCGGTGCGTCTGGTAATGGTAATGGGGAATCACCAGCAGGGGGTGGGGAGCGATGTGGTGGAGTTGCAGCCGAATAATGGCAGGCTCCGCAGCAGCCGCGCGATACCAGGGACACTATTTTAGTCCATAATGTAAAGAATCGAATGACATATGATAGATTTTTTTCCGATTGATGGCTACAGAGATAATTGATTTCCAGTTTGCTGTTTACTATGGCTAAGAAATCAGCCGCGCCGTTCCGCGTAGACTGTTTCTCTTTCCACAGCGTCAAATTGAATCGCAAATACATAACGATATACATCAATGGATTTGCAATGACAGAGGCTACATTAATTATTTGGCACATTTTCCTTCAAAACTACTTGTTTGGAAGTTAATCGAAGAAAACAAAAAAATCAAATCACAAACCCCCTAAATTTTTACATATATATTATTTTATCAAGAAAACTGTTGATTTTATTGGAAAAAAGAATATAACTAATATTGTAGTCCATAATGTAACGAATCGAATGGCATATAATAGAACTGTTTCCGATTAATGGTTACAGAGATAAATGATTTCCCATGTTCACCTGCATTTTTTATGTTTTAGGGGGCTGGGGCGGAAAGCTCCAAGGGGATTTCTTGGGACTTTTGGGAGAATGACCCTCTGGGAGGGTTCTATCGATGGTGGGAAATTCATCTTTTATTTAATTTTCGGATCGAAACTGCTTTTTTGGACCTTCATTGACTGGGCTAAAAGAAAAAAGTACTCTGAAAACAATTTATACACATTATGCAGAAGTCTGATCGTAGTTTCAAATATGTTGCCGCCAATCGTCATTATGTTATTCCCCTAAATCATTCTCGTTTAAGAATGAGGCTTATAGTTCAATGAGCAAGGAAAGCTGTGTGAGTGTACCACACCAGATTTTTCTGGTAAGTTCTATTGATATCTGTAATGATTTCAAATGAAATCTCAAGAACCTTCAAATTAGAGAATAATACTAAGTTAGTTTCATCGCTCACCCCACCGAAAATCCGGGTTCCTTTATATCCATAATCCTCCAAATTCTACGTCCCTTCCCCTCACCAAGCCCACATGTACCTTCAAATTTTCACTCCCCTGTGAATTCTGCCCATCCAATAAATTAGCCTACATTATTTTCATCATTTGTATTAATTTAAATTCAGAAGTGTTATTTTTTTGTTTTGATTGATTTTATAAGTGATTTCCATAGGTCTTGTCAGACCTGGCAATGTAAGACGAATCGAATAAATATAGAAATATCATAGACAAAGTTCCATAGATAGAGCAAGAAAGATATAGATCAACAAACTATCAGAGATCGTTCATCATGATAAGTTTAATTCGGCGTTGGTTGAGTGAACGTTTTTGATATTCAAATAGAGGTCAATGGGAATGAAAGGAGGAAACACAATTTTGAGATTTACCCCTACAGCAATCAAGCTGTTGTTCTTTGACCGAAGATTATATTTCAAGGCAATATTTATTTGTGGTTCTATTCCTACATCCCTTTGATGTACCTGGAATCAGCATGATAATCTAAAGTAGCTCTTCCTTTTCTCCTGGTGCCCTCTTGATCTCAATGCTTGTCTTTCCAGAAAGAAAATACTGATTTGGTGATTTGCAATCAATAGCGAGGCTACAACCTCGATCGTCATTGTCCGATGTTAAGCCACGGTAAGACCAGATTACCGGCTTCCAAGTGAACGCTTGGTTGGCTGTGAGCTTGCGTAGGAGAGTGCATCGGTGTCCCTCGGGTCCCCCCTGCCTTCTCTTACACGACCATCAATCCCTACTCTGTTCTCCCCGCGCACCGGCAAGAGGGAAATCGGCTCAACATCCTTATCCCTATCAATTAGTGTCCCTGGTATCGCGCGGCTGCTGCGGTGCCTGCCATTATTCGGCTGCAACTCCACCACATCACTCCCCACCCCCTGCTGGTGTTTCCCCATTGCCATTACCAGACGCACCATAATAATTATAACCCCGCCGCTAATTCAGCTTTTCGCGGTATCATTTACACTCTTTTTTCAACTCCCCTAATTAAGAACAGGCCTACTGCATAATCACTGGAGAAAGTGCTGTAAAATGTTGGCTAGTAGTCGACGACAGACGGTTATTGTTTTCAAACTCCAACTACGCTGGAATCCACGTGGAAAGACTCACTCATTCCGTACACTTTTCCCCTTCTGATTATAATTCTTCCGTTTCACTCCACCCCCTCTCACTCTTACTACTTCCTTCAAATCTTAATTTTGTTTTTCACTTATTGTGTCGGCCGCTCGAGTGCGCGCGCGCGTATCTGTTCATTGCGATATAAGAGGGATCGTAAAAAATTAAATTGATGTTGATCCCGCATCCATTTATATTCGTTCTTCTCCCCTTTACTTGAAATTAATGATGTACGATCGTTTAGGGGAATGAAAAGAGATTTTTCAAGTGCGTCTTTTATTATTTTTTGCAAATTGCTCGGAAAAGGTCTCGTGCTGCTGATCAATAAAGTTTTGCTTTGTTCACGGGGTTTTATCCTCAACACTGACAGTAGTTGGGGATTTTGAACGAACATGATTGGGAAGAGTTCAATTGAGAGACAGTAGAGATGGCTTGACAAACAAAACGTTTTTCATAGTATCTATGTGATAATAGAAATTGTTATGAATGGACTAATAAAACTCTCAATATTAAAAACTATCATTCTACTCCTTAAGAGTATTCAATTTTTTATATCCATAATCCTCCAAATTCTACGTCCCTTCCCCTCACCAAGCCCACATGTACCTTCAAATTTTCACTCCCCTGTGAATTCTGCCCATCCAATAAATTAGCCTACATTATTTTCATCATTTGTATTAATTTAAATTCAGAAGTGTTATTTTTTGTTTTGATTGATTTTATAAGTGATTTCCATAGGTCTTGTCAGACCTGGCAATGTAAGACGAATCGAATAAATATAGAAATATCATAGACAAAGTTCCATAGATAGAGCAAGAAAGATATAGATCAACAAACTATCAGAGATCGTTCATCATGATAAGTTTAATTCGGCGTTGGTTGAGTGAACGTTTTTGATATTCAAATAGAGGTCAATGGGAATGAAAGGAGGAAACACAATTTTGAGATTTACCCCCTACAGCAATCAAGCTGTTGTTCTTTGACCGAAGATTATATTTCAAGGCAATATTTATTATTTAAATTTTTGTGGTTCTATTCCTACATCCCTTTGATGTACCTGGAATCAGCATGATAATCTAAAGTAGCTCTTCCTTTTCTCCTGGTGCCCTCTTGATCTCAATGCTTGTCTTTCCAGAAAGAAAATACTGATTTGGTGATTTGCAATCAATAGCGAGGCTACAACCTCGATCGTCATTGTCCGATGTTAAGCCACGGTAAGACCAGATTACCGGCTTCCAAGTGAACGCTTGGTTGGCTGTGAGCTTGCGTAGGAGAGTGCATCGGTGTCCCTCGGGTCCCCCCCTGCCTTCTCTTACACGACCATCAATCCCTACTCTGTTCTCCCCGCGCACCGGCAAGAGGGAAATCGGCTCAACATCCTTATCCCTATCAATTAGTGTCCCTGGTATCGCGCGGCTGCTGCGGTGCCTGCCATTATTCGGCTGCAACTCCACCACATCACTCCCCACCCCCTGCTGGTGTTTCCCCATTGCCATTACCAGACGCACCATAATAATTATAACCCCGCCGCTAATTCAGCTTTTCGCGGTATCATTTACACTCTTTTTTCAACTCCCCTAATTAAGAACAGGCCTACTGCATAATCACTGGAGAAAGTGCTGTAAAATGTTGGCTAGTAGTCGACGACAGACGGTTATTGTTTTCAAACTCCAACTACGCTGGAATCCACGTGGAAAGACTCACTCATTCCGTACACTTTTCCCCTTCTGATTAAAATTCTTCCGTTTTACTCCACCCCCTCTCACTCTTACTACTTCCTTCAAATCTTAATTTTGTTTTTCACTTATTGTGTCGGCCGCTCGAGTGCGCGCGCGCGTATCTGTTCATTGCGATATAAGAGGGATCGTAAAAAATTAAATTGATGTTGATCCCGCATCCATTTATATTCGTTCTTCTCCCCTTTACTTGAAATTAATGATGTACGATCGTTTAGGGGAATGAAAAGAGATTTTTCAAGTGCGTCTTTTATTATTTTTTGCAAATTGCTCGGAAAAGGTCTCGTGCTGCTGATCAATAAAGTTTTGCTTTGTTCACGGGGTTTTATCCTCAACACTGGCAGTAGTTGGGGATTTTGAACGAACATGATTGGAAAGAGTTCAATTGAGAGACAGTAGAGATGGCTTGACAAACAAAACGTTTTTCATAGTATCTATGTGATAATGGAAATTGTTATGAATGGACTAATAAAACTCTCAATATCAAAAACTATCATTCTACTCCTTAAGAGTATTCAATTTTTTAAATGAATACGTGTTGATCTCTAACGATTGTCAATTATTGAGGATGAAAAAGCTCTGTAAATTCTTACCTGTGGTAGTAGCTATGATACTATGATGCCAAGATACAATTCTTGTCAGTGGTTTTGTGGTAGTAGGTAGGGCAAGGAAAGTAAGAATACATATTCTCAGTTTCGTTCCTACGCTAGAATGAAGAACTCTCTGGTGAGGAGTGTACTATAAGTCAGATGTAGAGTTTGAGTTCTTTGTAATGTTGCTCATAGCAGCAATTTCTCTCTGTAGTTCCAGAGTAGCAAAGAAAAGAAAGTTGAGATTGGTTTGGAAATTTGAAAAACCTTTTCCACTCAGCTCGTCTATCGACTATTTCCAAGCTGTTTCATGATTACATCTTGAAAGTTTATTAAAAGTTGCATCATGCGCCGAGCATGAAACTTTTGAGCTGCGAGGAAATTATTCGGAGTTATTCGAGAAAATTTCTGTGTCGTCTTTGCTTAATTAGCTTATCAATTATTTGCCGATGCATAGAAATAAGTTTTGGAGCCGGAGCTCGGTGGTGCGCTTCGCAACTTTCTCAAGTAGACTAATAAGTGGTAAAGTTTTGATTAATGTCAACGTAAAAATGTTGCGATCATCTCCTTCAACCTTATACAAGCACATGGAGCCGTATTATATACGATATAGGGTTGTTTGCAACTTTATCACAAGTTTCATTCCACTTTTTATATTTTGTAGTTGAAGTATTCATTGCTTGTATGTTAACGTTGATGGAGTGAGTCAAGTCAACTCGTCAAGTTTGACTTGTCGATGTACAGTAGTCTACATGGAATGATGATGTTGCTATCCAGTTTTAAATAGATTATTTATATTCAGTTTCAAAGTTTTCTGATAAATCTGTAACGTTTCTACGATTTTTTACATTTTCGAATTCTATGAGTTAGAGAATAGTATAGGGAATTGCATCTCCATGTTTCATATATTTCTGAATTCTGTACATTTTGAGCCACAAACTGAGTTATTGACCGAGCGAAGTGTGGTATAAGGGTGCGTACAGATAAACAAAAAGGAACATACCTATCAAATTTCATGAAAATATAATGCTGCGTTTCGCTCTAAATGCACAACATATACATATTTGAAGATAAAGAGAATGATTTTACGGTAATATTAGCGTTCAAAGGAGACTCCTTTTCCTCTTGTATTATCCTTAGAAAGCAAAATTTCAAAAAACCGTATGTATGTATACGTCGACGCGAAATTCAAAAAGGAACATAAGTTACCTGTCAAATTTCATGAAAATCTATTGTTGCGTTTCGCTGTAAATGCGGAACATAAATATAAACAAAACTATAAACATATTAACATGAAGAGAAATGCAAAACCGTCGACTTGATTCTAAAGGTGCGTACAGATTTACGCGCCGCGAACATGAACAATTCACTTTTAATCAGCTGACTATATCTGTATTTTTACAGAGACGGTAAGATGCAGATATAAAAAGCTTGGCATCAGCTGATTAAAACTGAATTACTCATGTTCGCGGCGCGTAAATCTGTACGCACCTTTAGAATCAAGTCGACGGTTTTGTATTTCTCTTCATGTTGATATGTTTATAGTTTTGTTTATATTTATGTTCCGCATTTACAGCAAAACGCAGCAATAGATTTTCATGAAATTTGACCGGTAACTTATGTTCCTTTTTGAATTTCGCGTCGACGTATACATACGGTTTTTTGAAATTTTGCATTTTAAGGATAATACAAGAGGAAAAGGAGTCTCCTTTGAACGCTAATATTACCGTAAAAATCAGTATTTGAAATGATTCATCATAAATCAGCTGTCTAGTGGACTATAATACTACCCGTTCAAAAACATCGAACATCTTGAGAATGTATCTTTCCATCAACGTTAGTAGAGTATTGTCACAACGTACAGTATTGTCTACTAACTTTGTCTTTCCATAAGCTGAGGCCATGATTCTAGTTTGGAGTTTGGAGTTATTGATAGAAAACATTTTTTTACATTTTTCTTTTTCAATCTGATGATTAAAATTGCAACAAATATTATTGAAAAGAAATTGATTTCTGAAATAATGAAAATTGAGAAATGAAGTTTGTAGGAAATCAGCATTATGGTAGTTTATTATGTTAATTTCAACACACCGATTTTTCGCCAATACGACAACACAGAATTTTCTCTGATGGGTTGATTGGATTGGCGTATCGACGGCAGCCAGACCTGATAACAGCGCTCACACTCACATTCCGGGGGACGACACGTCACGCTCCGATAGGACAGAAGGCTCTATGGTCATTTAGGATTTTTTCTAGACATTTAAAATTTATAAATTATTTATTAATTTTTGAGAAAACATAACAACAGGTCAATGTAACTTACTGAGCGCGAGGTCTACTGTTCACAGAACTACTAGTATTTTAACTGAGTTATATATTTGTTGCTCTCATACAAAGAAAATTTCATCATCTGTCCTGTTCAGTTGACTATTGTCAAAAATGGCCCACGTTTGTGGGTCATAGATGAGGAATTTTCGAGCCAAGAAGATAGCCTCTCATAGAGTCACTTATAATCTATGAAATAAAAATTCCTTTTTAGAGATTCTGATCAACGTTTTAATTCAATTTTATCATCAGGGTGTGGATGTTTTGAATAAGTTTGAGAATTTATTGCACTTTCAAGCCTTCATGAAATTAATTGAATGTTCTTTCCAAGGGTGTTCTTATGAATTTCTCAATTTACTATAGATATTTTATCAAAATGACCTGGTTTGTTTGAGTGGTCGGGTTCAGCACAGAGGTCGTCTTTTGGCCGTGGTTGTCGGTGATGCCCTCAGCGGCGGAGTTGGTCCAGTCTTGCAGCGTCGTCCTGGTCCCCGTGTAGGCTCCGTCCGATTCAGCACGCAGCGGTCCTCTTCACCGTTGTTTGATGCGCTCGTTGTCCGTTGTCCGTCTCGCCTCTCAGCCCAAGCACACTGCAAAGTTTTTCGGGCAGCTTCAGTGCGATTTATGACAGGGCAACAGTTATTCAAAAAATTAACAAACACTCCCAATCCAGTCTATGATATTTTGAAAATTTTAAATAAAAAACTGTAAGCTACATAGAGTGAATTCAATAATTATCTTGGCTATTGTCACGGTGAGATTCGCCAAACAGCTTTGATAAGCAACTTTCTATAATAATAAGCTAAAAATTACAACTACCCACCTTTATTGGCTGTTGAAATAACAACAAAATCTATGATATATTCATTTATCAAGATCCAGATTCACAAACAGTTGTAAATGGTTTTCGAATAACCTATAACAGCATAATGAATGTTTGTTTACAATAAGGGTTAGTTTCTCGATGCAACTGAGCCGGCTACCTTACCAGTCAGCTGATAACCGGCATGTCTGTTTCTGGTTGTTGACTGCTTGCTTCGATTTTCAATTTTATTATATTGTTTATTGTACACTCTGACCTGCTGAAAAATCTGCTCATCGTTCCCCTATTTGTTTTCGCTTGTTTTCTCGTTTTTAATTGTAAAATTATTTATTTATTCTATATGGCACACCTGAGCACATTCTCTTCATTTGTAGCCATTCTATTGGTAGATTCGACCAGTGATTTTCTGACCAGTGATTGGTCATTAACTGGTCATGTGACCTTTTCTTCCCCAAACCTAGCTTCTCAATTTCTGAGAAGAATGAAAGAGAGAGATTAACTGAGCACGCTAATGGAGAGTCGTTTGTAACTCCTATTTGTTATTTTTTTGTCGTTTTAAATGTTTCATTGTTAAATTTATGTAAGAGTGCTGAATTCAAATTTAATGTAGAGTTCCCGTAACGTTAGAATTTAATTTGATTACCAAGTCTCAGTTGAAAAGGAGTTATTATGTAATTATTACAATCGCGAGCCAAATAATGAAGCTTAATATGATGCCATGCAGCCTGACGAAAGATGCCAGCCATGCAGTGAACAATCTTCATGAGTGAGTGCGCGTATATTATGGGCCCATACAAATGTGAGTGATTTATATATTATTATTTCAAAATCTCTTCGACTCAATTTTCCATAGACAAACTGGTATATCGTTTGTAAAAATTCTGACGTTACACTGTCCAAACTTGAGTCAACCCTTGGGTGAAAGCACTACATGATCATCCTTAATGAATTTATAAACTTGAAAGAACTTTTTAAAATTCAAATTATATTGTTTATGGGCTTAACCCTTCATTATCAAATTCATTTATTACTTATTGAACCAACAATATTCTTATATGATTTAGTAAATTTAATAAATGCAACTTGTCATCACATGTTGTTCCTTAGTGACCCTGTGTTGGACCTTGCTTATAGCTTATTTATTTGCTAATATCATATTCATTTCAGAGGTCAATAGTAACCATCATCGAGTTACTTGATCCTGAGGAAATATAGTACAATTAATCCTTTGATTAATTGTCAGGAAAATAATCTAATATACTCTAGACATTTTTTCCTATTTCGTGTGACAAGGGTACTTCCCAAAACAGGAGTTAACCCTCAGATAAGTGCCGTCACCGACAGGAGACTGGTATAACCCATCACACTATTGACAAAAAATTGATTGAACGGATTATTAATTCAACAATGTGTGAACTATCAGCACAAAATTATACAGCTCATCTTATATAATTCACTTGTCTTCGTAGGTAGTTTAAAGATTGCAAAAGTTTCTGAGTAAAACTGAATGAATTCAAAATTATAATGATTCAGAATTAAATCTATATAGAAAAATTTATAATCGCTCTCGAACTGATTTGATAAAAGAATTACATTAAACAAATTTTTAAAAGCTCATGAATGGTTTAGATATAATAAATTCGATGTAAAATTGAATAAACTTGAGAATACTTTGAAATGACTTTGATATAACTTTGAGGCGACTCACCTGATATTGTCTACATTGTAGGGATGGGTATCGAAAGACAAAACATCGATGTTTTGAACATCGATGTTTTTTCATCCTAACATCGATAAGTGAAAAACATTGAACAGTAAACATCGATGTTTTTAAACATCGTTTATCGCCCTACGTTTTTATGGATGATACTATTAGTCCAGTCAATAAAGACATAAAAAAGGGGGTGTGCTTGCAATTTATATTGTAGTTCTGATTTTTAATATATTATTTGGGTACATAAGAGAAGTCCAGAACCAATTTCTTCATGCAAGATTTCCTTGTGCTAGATACAAGATAGCCCAAAAACCTCGTATTTTCGGCTCATTTTCCAGTTTTCAGCTATTTCTGCCAAATCTCTCAAAGATTATATAATTCTGAAAAAAATGAGATCACTCGGAACTCTCTATCTCCAATGAGTACTTTGTTATAATTTTTCAAAAATGATTAAAATTTGAAGAAAAAATCAATTTTGATGAATTTTAGTTTTTAATCAACAATATCTTCCGATTGTTACAATTTAGATGTATATTTCAAAATCCCTCTAGGCGTATTTTTGTGCTATACAATCCGAGATCAGGTAGAGCGCTCTATGTCATATAGATTTCCAAGTACACCTGACAACAATGCTCCTTGTATTGTGGAAAACACCTAATTTTCAGCTTCAACCATCATCACCATCTACTTTGTCCTCACATTGATATTTCGCACAATGACATAAGTTCATGGGTAAGAATCACCCGTTTGATGCACTTAATTTCAGTATTTCCTAGTAGAGGCACGCTTAAGGACACCTCAAGGATCAAAATTTCAAACACTTATAATTTACTTTTGACACAATGCTCAGATTTCATCGAACTACACTTCATTCTTCTCGGCTCGCCAAGGCGGTTCAAAATCATGCATCAACAGTCAAATTCGGTCAAAAAATAGAAAATTTATTGTTGAGTGTAGGTACCCTTCATGTATAACACCTCAAAAAAGTTAGATGAATATAATAGTGGGGTCCAGTGGACCCCATTCTTTAAATTGAATATTTTTCAGTTTTTTCTGATTTTTTGAAAATTATACTCATTAGGATCGATATAAATGTTCTATTTGAGCTATTTTACCAGGTTTAAACACAAAAACTTTTATTTCAATTAGCTTAAAAAAATTGTTATTTAATTTTCTGTCATTTTCAAAATTCAATTACTAATTACCACATTTCCAACATACAATACTGAATAATCAATCAAACCATACATTTTCGTGAAGGAGAATAGTCATACTTTAATATTCTAGGGAAAAAAGTCACATAACTTTATTGGTTTTCCTTACACTACCACTTGATTATTGTCAATTCCATGATATGAAAACACGCAAAAAACAAAAAGAGATTGCATAAAACATATACTATTCAATTTTGTCCTGGATTATCTTCAACAAACTCCTCGCAAATCATTGCTCTATGTTCTTCACGCAATGGCTTTCCACAGTTTGAGCACCTATTTTTTGTTTTTCGGTCCTTTGCATGCTGGAAAAAGACTAACGTAGATATAACACTGGGGTCTGATGAACCCCAAACACTATGTAATTGTTTACTGCTTCACTATCTGGAGTCGACTGGTCATTTTTGACGTTGCAACGCATTGACAGGACTGCCAACTGAATTTACATGAAGCAAAAATATCCTCTCTATACTTGTTACTGAGATATCACAAGAAGAAATATCAGTGGGGTACGCTGGGCCCCAGTGTTTTATTCGAAGGTTAATTATTCATATTCAATACATAAGAAATGGCCAATTTCTATATTCAAAGCTATGTATCTCGGTAATCCCTTATTATAAAAATTATAACATGATCTTGAAATGTACAATAGAATTTTCTTTTTCATCTGCTGTAAACAATTCATGAAAAATATGTTCATAAGTGAGATTTGATTGTTGAAAAAAATCCGGAAATTGTAGATATTTTTCTCATATTAACGGTTTTGGCAGTTCTATGATAGCGAAAAGTGATTCAAGATGGATTTCAGGCAACTGAGCTCGTAGAGGATGAATTTATCTACAATTTGTAATCAATCGTAAGTTTCTATGATGTATCAGACTCGTTTTAGAAACTCTTGATCAACAGTAAAATCACGAAAAAACTGAAATCGCCATTTTTAAAATCTTAACTTCCAAATTGTTTTGGAATCGAAAGTATTATTTATTGGAGTGGGTAGAGGGGGACAATTTTCACATTCTCACTAGATTTGGAAATTTTATCAGAAGTATTTCACAAGACATGCAACTTTGAATATAGAAATATTGGTCATTTTCAGTGTATTGGAATATGGGCTTAAGTACACTCAACAATACATTTTCCATTTTTCGTCCGAATTTGACTTATTATGCATGATTTTGAACCGCCGTGACGAATCAAGAAGGATGAAGTGTAGTACGATGAAATCTGAGCATTGTGTCAAAAGTTATGTGTTAAATTTTGAGGACACCTCAAGTCCTTAAGCGCGCCTCTCCACAAGGAAATACTGAAATGAAGTGTATCTTACGGGTGATTCTCATAGAACATAATCTCAAGAACTTATGTCGATGTGCGAAATATCAATGTGAGGACAATGTAGTTGGTGATGATGCTTGAAGCTGAAAATTAGGTGTTTTTCACAATACAAGGAGCATTGTTGTCAGGTGTACCTGGAATATGAGATAGATCGCTATACCTGATCTCAGATTGTAGAGCACAAAAAGAGCTTCTAAAGTGACTACAATTTTATCTGGAGCAATTGTTCCAATATTTTAACAGTTACTAACTGGAATCACAGCAATTTTGGACTTGTGGTATTCAAGTAACAGTCTTTCGAATAATTGAAGTCAGGTTGTGACTAGAAAGATACATCAACTCTAGTTCACAAGATTTGTCATCTTCATGGTTTAGTCTGAAACCTCTCGGGATATCCTTGAGGATTCGGTCTTGAAATTTCACCCTAAGCTAATTTAAGCTATCATTGATACTCATATCGTATTCATTCAATACCTGATAGATTTTTTAGGAAATGAAAATGGATTAAGTTTTTTTATATGGATATCTGCACTCCTTACAATACGAGGACCTCTTCTCCAGAGCTAGATTAATTAGTGTTAAACACATGTTGAGGAAATAATTGTAGTAAGAAAAAACTCTTTCTTCCTAAGAAACGAATAATCCGACCTCTTATTCAATTCTAAATAACTAACTATCTAACCTTGACACGGGCCACAGAAGTAATGTAAATCTTCAAGAGTATCCAACAGTCTCACATAAAAATACAGAGAGCCTGATTGAAAAATAAAAATAGCAATCTGCAGGAAATCAAAACTTATGCGAGATCTTTCACAAGAGTGATCTATATTCACAAAAAACACTAAACAGAATACTACACTAAATATGATAGAGATTGATTGTAATTCTGTTGCTATTGCTTATTGCTCTCAAGATAATCCTCTTCAAACAAAAAAAAACTTGTATCAAATTAAAAAAATAGAATTGTTTTTACTTTTTAGTTGGGAAAAACATCGGATGACCGATGTCTAGGTAAAACCATCGATAAGTGAAAAACATCGAACAGTAAACATCGATGTTTTTAAACATCGATGTATCGATACCCATCCCTACTACATTGGCACACAGAAAACACTTATGACATGAATAGTCTGGAGATTCAGAAATTTGGCTGCTGACTGTCTCGAGCTGACGTCTCCACAGCTATTTATAGTGTGTCGCAATTTTGATGAGCTTTTGGAGTTCATAAACAGTTTAAGTTTTAAATCTCCATCACAATAATTCAGTTCACTATTTCAAATTTTAAGTGAGGTTAACATATTCCCACAGAAACTAACAGAGAGTAGATTCTTATTTTATTTAAACAAAAGGATGTGCAGGCTGCTTGAGTCAAGCTTCACTCAACATGTCTCGAACAGAAAAAACTACAAATACACTTTTTTGGAGCTTAGGAATTTGAAATTTACAGGTAATGTACATCAAAATTCGTTCTTTCGTGTGTGGTAATTTGTTTTGTAAGAATTTCTGTATTTTTAGAAATATAAGTGTTTGAAAATTGTGATTTTTCACGTGGTCTTCAAATTTTTTCAGATCAATTTTAGATATTTAAGATGTTAAAAAGTGAGATTTATGAGCTTCATCTCATTACAAAATAGTGCTCTGCAACTTATGTTAATATAGAAATAGAAGTTTTACAATGATTAATTACTTTTCCGGAATGGTATGCAAGTGTTGGAGGTTAGGCTTTCTCTACCTTGAACTATTTTACTTTGAATATTTGCTAAAATGAATTAGTAAAATATAGTTAAGCTCTCAAATAATAATCCAGATAGTTTGTTTTTATAGAGTGATAATTAATTTCTTTCGGGATTGCGTTATTGATAAAGATTTTCCAAGATTTCCACTAATGTGTTTGGTGAGGCTAGTTTTTCTTTTTTAATTTCCATTCTCCTCTCCATAATCATGATTTTCCAAGGAAATATTGAGCTAGTCGTGACACCATGAAAGATATTAATCGAAGGGAAATAGTAATTTTCTGATATTTGTAGAAGCACTGAGAAGTAATATTCAATAATTACCCGTAGAACTCCGACGACTTCCAATTTAACAACAGCATTTCAACCCAATGCCATGCAGTATGCGGACCATATTGTTTTAAGAGAATTAAGAGCATGAGAATCGAGTAAAAGAGATACTATGTAAATGTCAATCAGTATCGGAATTATGAACTAACATTATTGAGAAATGATCTGGACTGATTGGCGACTTGAAAATTTGCCAATGTGTCCATATACACAATGTATTTGGGCATCTGTTTTCTGCTGGTATGGTATGCGAAAATACGGACCTGATATTCAATAGAGATGAAGCATCATGAACCTGCGGTTGAATGTGAAGCTATAATAGACCTACATGCTTCACATACCAATAATCGCCAACGGAATTATTGAGTAATATTTCTGTAACGTGCATGGCTTGTGGCGGCTGTGAAAAACAGATTTCCACCAATCGGAAGATGCAAATTCCCTCTATGCAGTATGCAAATAATGCATCGATTGTTTTATAACCTCCAACATTCGAATGCTCACTCACTGATCACATTTTATATGCGTTTTTGTGTTTCAAATACACTGTTTTGCATAATTGGAATATTGGCTCAAACGAGTTTGATGCTAAATATTATTTTGCATGAAATTGTAATTTGGATTGTAAAATACCATAATCCCATCGAAAGATCGAACCCAATTAATCTTTCTAAATTCTTTCTGTCTGTTGTCTTTCCATATAAAAATTATTGAGATTGGCGGCTTTCAAAAACTTTCTAAATAATAATAAATATCGATAAATAATGAAAATTATGGTAGACCAATGTATGAAAAATTGTAAAAATATTTAATAGCAGAATCAACTTTCTACCAAGCGAAAAATACAATGATTGGATTGTGAGAAAGACTGTAGAAACAAAATTCTATTTTAATCTGTAATCAATTAATAAAGGATGATTTCCCATAACCTTCTTTTTCAGAAATGCATGAAGTTTTATCACCTCAACTACATTCAAGATCCAATATTGTTATTCGCACCGAACAAATAGTATCTTGGACATTTCAGAAATAATTATGGATTGATTGAATGATTAGATGCAGGCTCTCTGTAATACCTACTCAAAAGGGTACATCCAAGCTATTGTAATAATCTGAAAATAAACTCTGAAATTTCAACTAACCACAATATATACGTAGATTTTACATGGAAGGGCAATTTCAATAGGAATTTCCAAGCTCAATTTAACGCAATTATTATGATGGCTAGTCGGTGACTCAATATTTCAAGTTGAGTTGAAGAGAAGGAGAATGACGTCACTTTGCTGAGTTGAACTGTTTGCGGACGGATTAGGCAACGCGCGCGGACATAGTGTAATCTCCGAATCCGTACGATGTCATCGGAAAAGATGCAGCAGCGTACCGATGTTTGTCCAGGGGATTTGCCTTTTATTAAACTCGGCTGTTCTCTTTATGTGCATAGCACTGTCAGCTCCACGTCCCAAACCGCCCCAGCTCAGGGATTATCTTTTGAATCACAGAGTTTCGAGAACAATACGAACAGAGAAAACGAGAGGCAAGGCCTCTTCATCTTTTTTCTTGTCGTCAGCGGTGCTATTGTTCCCAGTTCGGTGGAAATATGTTGACTTGAGCCGAAGGGAAATCTGAGTGCAGTGTGCAGTGTACTTTACTAATGAGAGCAGAAATACTAAACGGTCACCCCAAATATCTATCATAATGTACACGGTACCAGCGTGTCATCACCGTATCTCATTCTTATTTGTACAAGGAACTTCTCGACTTGAGACTTAGTCAACTTCATACTTCCTCCAGGACTTTAGAAATTATTCATCACGGAATGAAGGGAATTATGGAAAGGTTTTCCATTCCATGGAGCTCCCTTACTGAATATCCAAAATATATGCTACTCCGTTATAGTTCTTCATGAACTATATAGCCGAAACTACTAACACATTTCAAATTTACAACATAATCTTGAACAAGATCATTTTATTATTGTGAATATGCATCATGCAATGCACTTGTATGTGGTTTGATTTTTATTTGCTTCTAGCTACTTTAGCTAAAAAAATGTTGTAATTATTAATTAATTGATTATACTAAAATCAATATTAAAACTAAAACTAATAAAATCATTATTGAATAATTTATATTTATTACCTACCATCTGGCCCGGCGAACAAATAGTTGATGCATCTCATGACAAACTTCAGCTGGATGCACACCTCAAAATCTATAACCCATCATATCATACTCAAATCCAGACCATCCTATTATGTTTTATTGACCAAATAATCAGTTCAGCATTGATATTCTACCATGTGCGTGTACGATAAAATCATAACTGACAAATTAATTGATTGTAGATATATAGGTAAGTAATAATAGGTAAGTATTAATCGACTTGTAGTTACCCTTTTAAGCTCTGCTACCTTTTTGCATAAATTACATGTGCTTCCCCGTTCACTCCTTTCACTTACTCAAAACATGCAGGGGATTTAAAACTCTTATGAAAAATTCAATGCGTGACCTTGAAAAATTGCTGGGAAATTTATTGCTTCACAAACTTTTTAAATAATTGGTGAGTGACTATGAACCCTGATGTCGTAATTATAATTGGAAAATCGAGGGTTTCGATAGAAATCAATGGCACAAAATTGATTACTTTTATCAGTAATAACTTCAAATACCAACTTTGATTGAAAACTTGCAGGCAACTCGTGCTCCGCAAGGGTCCAAATAAAAGCTTGACCTACTGAAATCTTGAAGAATTGAAAATAGGTCTATAACTATCCTCGGTAAATTAAGAATTAGAAAAGATCGATTAATAATAAGACTGAAAAAGTAACTGAATATATTATGTGACCAATAACTAAAATATTTTATAACTGTAACTTAATATAATATATAACTAAATGAGTAACTGATATTTGAATAATGTTACTGGCTTGGGGGATTTCATTTATATAGATAATTATCCAACTCCTATATAAATAATTCACTAAAAATCAATAATTCCAAACACCGAAGACAGAACAATTATTAAAAACAAAGCAATGTCTTTAGAGCATGTAAGTATTAATAACCTGAGGTCGCACTGCTGGATGGTTACCCACAGAACAGTCTTTTTGTTTTTAGTCGGAGCGTTTAGAATAAAATACATGTGCAGTTATGGAGCAGCACACACTCTTGTCTACTATCTATCGAAGGCTGCTAATTTTCATTTCTGTGTGTGTCCAGCTCGCATAAATCTTCTCCCATAAGGATTACATGTAAACTTTGAAGGACCGTAGGAAAGTGTCCTGAAATCGGATAATAAATTTGATAGGCCATAAACCTGGTCCTGAATATAACGAACACATCTAAAAAAATCATCAAATTCGGTGCACAAATAACAAATCTATTGAATGTCAAAATTTCAGGCTCGATTTTTATTCACATAGATAGCACTATATATGGGTGTATCGGAGAACAAATGCTTACTCCTTCACATGTCAACCATAATATAATCATGTATGCAAAGTTATCATATAAGTAATCCTCTTTTTAACTGAATGTATTTCAAATAGATTTTAAACTTGTTGAACTCATATCTTACATAGGATCAACTTTTTTATAGTCTGACAAACCTGATCTGTGCCTCGAAATATCATTAGTTCTTCAGAACTACCTACTCACAGAGGAGATGGAAATTGAACCGTAGTTACGATATTCTCTCAATTAAATTGTAAATGAGGCGAACGATTTACATTCTTCAGCTGTCATAAAGCAACTTTTGTTGTTTTGCGTTCATTTGAATGTGTTGCAGGGCTAATGGGATTTAATAGTTCAGCAACACAGAAAGTGAAGTGAAAATATTAATTGAATTAACAATCAATGTAACGGTTCGACTGTCCTGTATGTTCAGTTATGAGTAACTGTGAATATTTTACTTTCTTGAAAGTAAATTATTAGCCTCTTGAGAAACAGAATAGGCTTGATCTAATCAAATTTGAAATTCGACCAAATTTAATGGAATCTGAAAGTTGGTGTACTAAAACTTATTCCAAAAACAGAAGTAAGGCTACAATGAATATTCTTCACCTTTCTTGTGACACATTTTTGAAGAGACTTCAGAAAAGTAGAAAATTATCATAATTGAGGAAGATTAATTAATTGTAATTATGAGAATAATTGACTCCAATAAATGATTTCGTATCAAGAGAAAATTTAATACAGGAAAATGGACAAGAATATAATTGCTATACAGATAATAAATTTAATTATGTAACAATATTTATTGTTACAATTGTGAATTATGCGAATTAGCCTGTTGTGGAAATGGATTTTGCTGTTTTGCTTTTCTGTGTTGTGTTGTGTTGACTCTGTATGTGTGTGCGTAGAAGTTATGGTAATAAGAAAAACAACGATTTTCCTGGAGCATCAGCTTAGTTCATTACCTTTGCTTTTCTGCGTTGTGTTGTGTCGAATTTGTTAGTGTGTGCGTACTAAGAAAATCGACAATTTTCTTGGAGCATCAGTCTGGTTCACGACCTTATAAGGCAAGGAATTTATGGCTGTCAAGGAAAAATAGCTGTCACTTGGTGGGAGAATGAATCTTAAATTGTAGTTGTAACGTTCCTTTCTATTGGTGGAAATTTTTCTAGAAAATAGTAACTCCCAATCACAGTTAACGTTGGTTAGGTCTATCTAGTACGATCACACAGCTCCTAGACCAGGCAAGTGTACCGTGGGCTTCACTCAGCGTCTGTCCTCTGTCATAAGCAGTACAAAATGTAGTCTGATCAATATTTTGTGTTAATCATGGCTTCCATGCCAGCTTTAGGCTTTTTAGTATTTGGCTCTGGAACCTTTTTGTTCCAGTAGCATTTTTAGTTTTTTTTTTGCCTCAGTAGTTGCTTTAATTGAGAAGAGAGGATATCAAATTGTCACCTCACAATGGAGATTTTCCTCATATAACCGCTACTAAAGGTACGTCATAGATTTATAATATAATTAAGGAAATAATCATCGATGAAAGCTCCCATCAGAGTGTTAAATTTGTTGTGATAGATACATTTGAGTGTAATATGTAGAAATGTGAAGTACCTATTAGAAGAAATTGAAATTTTTTGATTTTAAATTATTTTTGAAGAGGAAGCTATTAACCTAAATCTCAATTACTGTATCAGGATTTAGTTATAGAAATTTAGAAATTTTTTGATTTAAAATTATTTTTGAAGAGGAAGCTATTAACCTAAATCTCAATTACTGTATCAGGATTTAGTTATCATTCAGATATCAGTTCTATCAGGATTTTGTGTTATAGATTTTATTTGTTTGTTGATTCTAATGAAAAGCTTTCTTGATTCTCAAGGAAACACCTATCATGTAATCTATTCTTTTAAATTACACTATATATGTAATTTATGTAAGAGAACTGACTAAACTATCAACAATACTCGAAGGACCTTGTTATGAAAAGTTGTTCAATCAACTTGTCATTTATGTAGGCCTATTATGGAATACTATGTACTCACTTCTTTGTATAAAGGGCATGACCCTAATTATAAATAAATTCTTTTCTATTAAATCAAGATATTGAAGTAGGTAATGTCTATTTGTGATTTAAAGTATAATAAGTATTGATTTGAGTTTTATATAACATAAAGTAGGTTGACTTTATTATATAACTGAAGTTGAGTTAATTTGTATTATCCTAGTTTATTTTTTTTATTCTAACAGCGGTCAAAGTACGGGAACATCAAAGTATGGGCCCATCACAATGTACGAGTCCATCAATTTATGGGTTCATGAACGTGTGTCTCTAAGCCGCTGAGATGCCTCTAAATTGATAGAAGTCCTAGAAGCTTGGGGTATGCTGTCTCCTGATGGTAGAGCTCCATCACCGAGCCTAAATTTGAGTTGAAGAAACAGCTTTGAGGTAACAACTTTTTTTCCAAATTGAACGAACGTCCCAGGAACTCCGGATGTGACAGAATGGGTTTTAGTAACTATAGACAAAAAGGGAGGTGACCATTTAATCAATTAAAACGTGCGGAATTAGACTTTTTGTTAAATCGTAATTGGGAATGAATAGTTTACAAATTTTATTAATTTGGTTTGAGTAATAGATATTCGGTTGTATCTTTACATTGAAATGTGAGCCCATATTTTATCTGTAAGGATCCAGCTGGGAATTTCAGTTTTCTTTAAATTTATATTTTAATCTACTAAACTACTAAAGTTGAATTAGTATATGAAATGTTTAAAGGTCCCTTATTGATAAATTAATGTTTTAAAATAATTTTGGTCTTGAAGTTGTAAAGGATCGAATAGAAGTTTCAAGGACACTAGCTTTTCTAAATTTGTTTTGATAACACATATTTTTGAATAGTCTTCCTATATAAGATTCCGTGATGTGATACTTGAGGAATATTTGTCTTTGCAGCTTTCATGATATAAAGATACAGAATAGATCTTATTGGGGATTATTGATATTTGATAATGTTTTGATACTGTTCTAAAAGTTTCTAAGTGTGTTCTAAATGTTCTAAGGATTTTATGAATTTTATGTTGATCTTTCTTTTAAAATATGTATTGTTATTTATGATTGACTTCTGAGAAATATCTATAATAATTTTCATTTCTTCTTTCTGAAATAAGAGTCCTTTAAGCTTCAAATGATTCAATCTAAAACGTTTTCAATGTAGAGCAGACAGAGTAGGTTATTACCTAATCATCTACATCAGAGATAACCTTCTAAATTTAGTAATTTCATTTTCGGTTTTCATGATGTGACTTCATTTTATTTTATTAATTGTTGAATTTAACTGTAAGAGGTGACAATATATTTGATATCTTCTCTCTATTTAGTTTTCTCTCTTGTCATTTCTGGATTCCCGTTCTCTAGCACTAGGTATGTTTATCAAGAATCCCTTTTATTAAGTTATATTGTGTGTGCTTCTAAATTCTAAATTCCAAATTGACTTCTCAAATTCATAGCACGACACAATTAATATAAATATACTATAAAACAATATAACACATTTTCTCCTATTTCTATTGTATTTGTTGTAGTTTTTATGTGCATTAAATTCGGTACATATACTATAAAAGAGATTTCCATGATGAAGAATTCTAGAAATGATGAAGTCATTGATCTTGGAGCCCATGCTAATTAAGCTTGTAAAGTCAGTTTGTGCCAGATGTGAGCATCAGTTCAATAGGCAAGCAGCCCCTACTGTTGTTTGAGAGGGATGAAGAACAGGTTATTAACTCAGGTGAAGTGGAGGGGCTCAGTGCACTATTGTGCCCAAGCAATATCAGGCTGGATAGTGGGTAGAACGTCCGAGAGTTTACTGTGGAGAAAGGGTGGGCAAGGAAGGGTTGTTAGGGAGGTGGAATGAGATGATTTCCGCTAAATTGGGTTCGCTGTTGTCATGGTAATGACCATTATGATAGCCGGGCTGCGATTTATCTGGCCAACACGGAAGGCGAAGTTAGCATCCCTTGTGCCAGTACTATTCTATTGACCCGGGTAAGCATACAGTCATACCAGGAACTGGCAGCCAGATAACCTAAGACCGACTTCCTGCCTGTATGCTGGTCAGCTACACGTGGCTTTTGCCTTAATCACGCTGATTTGCACATGAATTTCTCTTTCTTGTTACTAATGGAAACTCAGGAGCCGTTCTAATCTCTATTGTTGACCATTGCAGGAAACGTTTGCTTCCGGTTTCATGGTCATAAGTTTGGCCATGTCATCCTGATAACTGGCAGGGGAGCTAGGCCTTAGGATAAGGACGAGAACAACGTTAGTGATTGATTGATTTATTTATAGGAACTCATGTGTCGCAACTTGAATCCATAAGCATAATTATTACATGACCGATTTCTTCATGAGTCCATCACTCATTTTATAAATGATAAAGCTATTTTTTTATAAAATGGTATAGCTCTAAAAACAAAATTCTGGTAATATATTAATGAATTGAGAGCAATGAAAAATTATATTAAAATACTTCAATTTAAAAAAATGGATATTAAATCACAAGAAGTATATTTATCGCTACTTGATGGATCTTCTTGAGTAGGTAATCTGATTCTGGATTTAGTTAGGAATGCATTTGTAAAATCAGAAATATTTCAGGAGGATCTAAATTTTAGAATAAAATGAAGGGTGGAAATGTGAATCACAATAAAATTCAAAAGTTGGCGATCATCTATTCAAATAAAATAGGATTTGATGGTGAAGTCTGACCATCCATAATGTTAAGTTATAGCACTGTTCTATTATGTTCTCTGTTGATCCGACATTGCCCAAGTAGTATTTAAAAAAATAGTTGAGCGATAACTAGTAGTTCTGTGAACAGTAGACCCTCGCGCAGTTAAAAATCACAGCCTCCTCTAGCACTGTTCATCAGAGTGAATTATGTCATGTCCTGACGTGTCGGTGTCGGTTTAAAGCTATATATAACATTACAATTGAAAAGGGAAAGAAAAGAAAATAATTTCGCACTTCATTCAATATAAACAACGATTCAGTGTAACTAATAAGATTAGAAGAGGAAGATATTTGAGTTAGATTCAGGAAAGCTAGTGAAAGGGTATAAAAAAGCGGTATGAAAAATATGTATATACTGTGATATGTCACTTTTTTGGGTACATAAATATATGCCACTCTATTGAAGTGACATGTTGAAAACTCCTATTTTCTTGGATCACTAGGGGTGTAGTTATCGGCCCACTATGTGACGTTGTAGCTGAGACTTTATTTGTTTCTAAATCCAGAAGAATTTTGTCTAAAAGATTGAGGCAAAGTCTGTATGACTCGAGATAATCTGATTCGGATTGTGAACTGATCTTATGGAACCCTGAAGAGGATAACCATATGAAATATTTAGAGAAAAAATATGTAGGCTATAATAATTACTGATTTTACCAAAATAACTATTTCCTCCACCTACTGTCTAAAGTACTTACTTTATTCCCTGAAACCTAATACTAAAGTGTCACTTTTTCGCTCTCGGTAGTAAAAAACAGAAAAACTCCCTAGGGAGTAAAAGTGACTCCATTTAAATAACATGGGGAGCATCTCTATTTTGAAATCTACATTCTAATAGGTTAGAAGGTCTAAGCTCAGATGAGAAAGCATAATAGAGGTGTCAGTCATTGAGTCAACTGAATTCAATACCACAACCAGAAATTTGATTAACTCATGAAATATATGTTTGTATGATAATTATTATATTCTTATTATTAGTAAATTTATACAATTTTTAAAATATTTTTTTCTATTCAAAATACCAGCCAACAAATATTTTTGATCTGCAATTCAAATCTGAACCGCGTGATCTGGAGTCAGCCATTTTTGGTAGCTGCTCAGCTGTTATGATTTTTACAACTTTTGCCGATAGATAGCGCAATCGGCAGTGCCAATCAGACGACCGGTTTTTAGGTTTTAGATTTAGGTTATGTTGTTAGGAATCATTGTCACCAATACGTAAGTTATTAGAATGATTTTATTTGCAGTTTCTATAAAAAAAATGTACATGGAGGAAAAATGTTGTGTACATCACGAGCGAAAAATAATTTTTCTCCCTCAGGAAAATTGCTGCCCTCGGCTTCGCCTCGGGCTTCAAACTTTTTCCCACAGGGAGAAAAAGTCGTACTTTTCACTCTAGATATACAAATAACTATTGTAAGTGTCACATATAGGGGGAACGGTTGGAAAGATTTTTTAATTGGTCAGAGTCAACGGTAGTATACTGATAGACTACCTTGGACCATAAGAGACTGATAGTCTCTAATATCGACCATGAAATTGATAGGTTATCCCAGATTTGGGAATGGAATATTTCAATTGCAATGACCTTAAATAAAACAATCTTAAAACTATTACCTGTTTGTTGTTCTGATTAAGGGCCAATGCAACTTGAACAAAGATATAGATCACAAATCCATGTTTAATTGTGTCTCTCACCACTATCAGAATTAATAATGAGTTATTTAAAAAATAAATATGGTATCTGAAAAGAGGTTCGAATACAGAATCTAATCCAATCAGTGCTGAGTTACATTGACCTAAATCCTGCAAAATGCTGCTTACACTGCTTAATTATATCTGGAAATTATGAGCTAGGCTACCGACAGCAACCAATGTAAGAGTGAATGTAAGCAAAATTATATTAATTAATTTTTCAGCAATCCTGATACATCAGCAACCATCTACAACCTTCCACTCGATTAATTTCTTGACTTGTTTCACTGACCATGTGATGTACCAAAAGATTGTATAGCCCTCAAACTATAAATCGATTTATTCATAGGCCGTTATAAGAACAAAATAAATTCCATCACCGGAAAGCACTACAATCTTATCTGCGGTAAATAAACGACTGTTATCTAACCTACAAAGTATAAAACAAATAAATCAGTAATTATATACCTTTCAAAAATTTGTCAATGGAAAAACCATATATGTTTGTACGTTTATTAATTTGATCAGTAATACAATATTTGAAGGTTAGATTTGAACCAAAACATAACCCCAAAACAGACCAAGGCTAACTTGTCAACAAGTAGCCAATTGAGAAGGCAGTTCGACCAATGATCGATCGTAAAAATTATATAATATCAAGTTTTTCATTTTTATATTTTAATTTCTATGGGCCCGAATAGGCCTGAATATTTTTTGTAATGAACTGTCATAAAGATATATGATTGAGGGATGACGATTGAGGGTCGATATTCCAACATATAAAAAACCATATAAACAAGAAAAGAAATATTTAATTATTATTATGTCCATTATTATTACAAGCATGTATATTCTTACATGTCTACTCTATGTTATAAAAGCATGTCTATGTCCTATAAAATCATTAGCTACCCTTTGAAGTTATTCACAAATGCATATCACCATAGATGTAATTTTATTATTTATTTGTGTATTCTTATAATTATATGGAACTAAATGATAATTTGGAACAACTTAAAATCAGGAATTTCGCCCCATTTAGAAGCTTTAAAGTTGGACACATTGACACCACCCATTCAGCGTATTGGTTACATCACAGAATCTGACCAATCCTGAATTAGTATGTAAATTTGGCGAGATAAATTTCGAAGAAGAAACTCAAGTGGAAATTAGAAGAAGAAGACTCGAGGCCATTTTGCAAAAATCATCGGTAGGATGCAGACCTAGTCCATATACTTAATTGTTCAAAAGCTTTAATTTCTGTTTAGTGTAATTCAATCGTTGTCTTTCTGTTTTAAAAAGTTGTTTTAAAGTTCCTATAATAATTGGTGATACTAAAATTTTCAATCTCATTTAAATAAACCCTGAAATTTTATTAGTGAGGTCTGTTTGATGTTTTTCGCCATGCGGAAGGATCCAGCCGGCATAATATATTCTACGGCCGAATATATTTCGAAAACAAAAAACGGAAAAAAGTCTATGTAAGTTATTCGAATATATAAAAGGGGATCACCGTTAATCTACGAAAATTACACAGCGTATAAATTCGTCCATTTGAGAAAAGTCATGACTATAGTTTTAAGGGTATAAAGTTATCATAAATGATTTTTATTGTATTAAATAAGTTTAAATATCCACGCTGTACTTAGCCAAAAGGTCTATTTTCCTTAGGCGAAACCCCACCCTGATAATAATTTTAACTATTCATTTATTCTATTTCCCGAATCATAATTTTGTATTAACTTATTTTGCCTATTTAACTAGTGCAGTTTATGACCCTTTCCAAGGGCTATTATCCATTTCATTTTGTTCAATCGAAGAGTACCAAATTTTCATATAGTATTTATAATTTAAAGATTCAAATCCGCTATCAATCAATATTCATTCTGTATCCGTTAAAAATCATAATTTGTAAAATCTGTTCATCAATTTATCCAATATTTGCTGTAAAAGTATATCTTTCAGAATATATCCATATTACCATTTCATTGAACTGGGTTTACTTCATTACACCTCCAAATTTGTTCTTTCTTGACCGACACATATTGATCGTGCAAGACACATCCTGTTTTGCAATAGTCAGACATTATCGAGTATAGTATCTATTATTAGACTATTATTTCTTCTGGTGGTAAATGGTGGTCGATATTCTTATCAAATAATAAATCTTTTTATTGGGAATATCCCGCAGAATCAAATAAAAAATCGACTGCCACTATCCGGTATCATCATCTGGTCAACGTCGCAAGGAGAGGTAATAGATCGTATAGACAGCATTAGAATTAAACTCAGTACTCGAAATATCTACTATTTTGGCTCAGCATTTTGCCATCATATAACCTATAGTATTTATCAGAGACCCGGTTTGCATGGATTTGCTATTCTGTCTGTTGTTTTATGCGGTCTAATATCTTTCCCAACTATAGCACAATTATTGGATTCTAAATATATTGGTCATTATTTGGAGAAAAAGTTCACTCCAAAATTACTGTCTCTGTCTGATCCTAGTGACAGCATTAATCATACTCAACAGATTCAAATTGAACTGCATTTTATTATCGAATTGGATTTAATTCCATCTCATTATATAATCACCTACAGTGCTAAGTTAGAAATTCACGGCCCTTACTTTGGCTACCTTTGTAGACCGCCAAACCCTCTATTGAGCAAATTAATTTTCTCAATCTGTTTCATCCGTACACCAGTCACTCTACTTAAACACTCTGAATTTAATGATACCAATATCCCGGCCAAACGAAGGTTAGTCAACCTAACCTACAACTACATACTGTTAAATTATAACCTCAAATACTGTAACTGTTCAATTATCTTCTTTTATTCAATCTTTTTAATTATTAAGTTTCTTTTTATCATATATTCATGCCCCTCCACGGAGCGAAATAGGCTACAATATTTGCCGACGCAAGGTAAGGCCTTCTATACTAAGAAATCGTACTCATGGTTGAAAAATCATAACCTTGGTCTATTATCTCATGACTCAAAATCAATAATTATATATTTTCGTGTCCCCCCATGGAGCAGGATTATGACACATGACGCTTCAACGTGGGCTGGATTTTGACAACCATATGAGGTCTATTGAAATATCAATGATAACATGTCGAAAACTATATTAAGGTTTTTAGAAAGGAAACGAACTGGAAGATATGCTCAGATATTCCAAATATATTATACAATCATAAGATTTGCGATATTGCAATATAAGTAGACAGTAGTTTAAAATTTTCTAGTGAGTAATATTGATCGGTATAATGTGCTCTGGTTTAGCAATACCAGCCATGTACAATTGATAATTTAACAATCATTCATGAATTGAAAAAGAATAATGTGATAAAATGATAATTAAAGGGTCGTGGATTCTGCTTTGGAATAGCTTGATCGATAAACAGATTATAAATTAGCTCAATTCAATAATGTATATTACAATATAGATTAAAGTTGAATTTTCCGTGGTTATAATCTGGTCATGACCATCAATTTTCCCAAGAATTTATGTCGCTTATGAATCGTAGATGGGGCCCCAATTTAATTATTAGAGGAATAACTCATTTGACTTTGTTATCCACTTTTCCTTGGTTCGCAAATAATTCTTCTACCATGTGCTGGATTCTCTGGCCTCCAAGTGTAACGTGCTGCTGGCGTGAGCGAAGCGAGCCTAGCGGCTAGTAATATAATATTCCCAGGAATAGCTCTGATTGAAGTAGCAGTACCCAATCAATTTTTCCGCGATAAATCTGGACCTCCTAAATGGGTATTTAGAAGGTACTGGATAGATGCATTTCAATCTTCAACTTGGTACCAAACTAACAAAGTCAACTCAACTTAATTCCAACCTGACAAAATTTTTAATTTAGTTACCAGAACAACTGTTTCGAAGAGGTACTCTCTCTAGATTATAGTTCCATATTAACATAATAATGATATGGACATTTCAATTATAATTTTTAGATATTGCAATAAGAAGAATATACATGCTAAAAGACGAACTTTCAACCCTTAAAAATCACCCGTAGAGTTGAAATATCGCCAAAAGATTTCTTAGTGCGCCTCTAAAGGGCCAACTGAACATACCTACCAAATTTGAACGTTTTTGGTCCGGTAGATTTCTAGTTCTGCGAGTGAGTGAGTGGGTAAGTGAGTGAGTGAGTCAGTCAGTCAGTGAGTGCCATTTCGCTTATATATATATATATATAAAGATCATCAGTCATCACCCATAACAAGTTGAGCTCATTTTGGTGAGTAGCATATAGCAATTTTTTTTTAAATATCGCTCAGTTTCCACTTTAATGAATTTCAAAATAATTCTCTTTTGACAAAATTTGGATCGTTTCATATTTTCTGATAAAATTAGTTGATGATGATGACTATGTTAGGAAGCAAGACATACTTCCCAGGATTAATCGAGAAAGTACAACACGGTAGGCTTTTTAATTATTTTTACAAGACCCCAGGGCTGCATCAAAAATGAAAAGGCCTACATATCAACTTGGCCTGAGTTGTTTAGAATGCCTCGATGGGCCTTGAGGGAAATTAGCAAGGAGTTTTCCATTCTACTTTCTCTTTGAGTGAACAATTTTATAAAAAAATGAGCTCAAACCAGGGAAATTGACTGATAGAGTAATGCTAGGTAAGTAACTATGTATGTAGATGTTTGCGTGTGGCTAATGAATATGGTGGTGTAATTACCATCAGATTTGCCACTTGATGACTTATATCATTTAGCATACTAGAGATCTGTATTGAGTGTTATTAGAACATCTAGTTTATAGAAAGGAGGCGGATGCTATAAGGATGGATAAATTTTATTTTTATAATAACTCCCCCACCCCTCACAACAAAAAACATGAAATTTGATATCAGAAACACTTCCAACCTCGATAAATAATAATATTATTCTGAGCTGGAGTTGAAGATTCGATGAAAGAACAATAGAATGATATTGAATTATAATCATCAGTAAATTGTTTCCATTCAACATTTATATAGTAGAATAATCAGCCTACTATTATTCAAAGCTCTTTATAATCTCAGAACAACTTGGGCCATCAATGGATGAACTGAAGTTTCATAGTGTAAAATTTATAGTGAAATGAAAATTAATGGTTAGTCTCTGAGACTAGTTTTAATAACAATCAACATAAAAAAATAAAGCTTTTTCAGTCATGATCTTTGATTAGTTATTCCCTTATTTCAATAGAAATTTACTATAAAGATAAAAATAATCTTTGATGTGTTTGATTCATCAACACTATGGAAATCCGTTCACTTCTTTTCAGGAGTTCAGACTGTTCAAATGTGTTAACTATACGTATCATTGGAAATAAGCATAGAAAAATATTTTGTCTAAATGGTGATTATTTAAACAAATTTCTTAGGAAATTGGATTCACAAGAGATTTTTGGAATTTCTTATGCAAACAATCACTTAAATAATTCATGAGAAATCTTTTAATGTGTTGCCAGGTTCATCATACTGGTGTTTCATTAGGTGAGAGGTCAAGGACTGTCTGAGAATAAAGACTACTCCAATGATAATTGAATTAAATGGTCGACGGGCCCATGTTTTCCAGTTGTATTTCGTCAAATACAACTCTGACGGCATTAGGAGTTGGTCCATTGTCGGGCATCACTGTTACTGGATAATCATATTCTACTTGCACTTAGGCCGTCAGTCGGATGTGTTGTAAGGTCACCACCGCCATTGACAGTGTTCACTATTTTTGGATCACTCTGTTTAATGTGACTGTCATCTTATTTTCATGTCAATCCCATACACCCTTCATTGTTAATCCAACTGAATTATATAATCTGTTCAGTTTTGGACATTGTCGTTGTATCCATTTTCCCGTACAATAAGAGTTAGGCGTGGTAATGATATAACAATAATGTAACATGCAAGCAATCACCACTCAACTGCAAAATGCACTTAACATCATGATGAAACCTATATGATTCATTAGTCAGCTTGTTGTTTTCAATAGTGCATTGGTCTCATAGAACTAGACCATAGAACCTATATTACCACGATTAATCCTTGCAATAATAATGTTCTCTCTAACATAAGGTTTTTGTTTTATTTTGATGTAATTTTTTTTTGAACATGCAATCTGTTTTTACTATCAGACAGTCCCATCAGTCTATGGAACTGAGGATGAAGTGATACGAGTAGGCTACTTATGAAAACTTTGTTCAAACCAATCACTAAAACCTTGAGAATTTGATAGATACTAAGTTTATGATATTTCATGAACCACAAAGGAAGAACTACACGAAGTTGAGTGTCACAGTTATGGTCAAATCTACCAAAATGAATAACATGGCATCAAATCAGCTAGTGTATCAGGTTAACACAATTTATTGATCTTCTCTGAAAAAGTTACTAAGTCAGGATTTCTGAGATGACTTTTCCAGTTATGGAGTGGGGAAATTGATGTTGAATTCAGCTTGGTGAATCCAGCATTGCAAAGGAAGGATAATAAGTTACCGCCAAAGACTAATCAGTTATGAGCAATTAAACAGAGTCGAGTTCTCGAATTACTCCTGAGGCCCTTCTCTTTCGCATTAAGAAGGCACACAAAATTAAGTACAGTCATCGCTTGGCTGAAAGGAAAAGAAAATACTTTTTCGTAGTCATTGTTTTTCTGGAGTTTTCCATCGCTTCCCTCATTTTGTCGGTGCGCTTTTCTTCTGCTCTCAACATTATTCTCGACTCGGAAAAGCGTTCTCGTTCAGCCTGCTCACACCGAGGATGGATGGAGGAGCAAAAACCGGTCTTTCGTTTTTAACTCGACTGTTGTGCAAGGATTCCTCGGAGGTTTTAAAGTTGATAACTTTGCGTACATCTCGTTAAGGCGTCGGGCTCGGGTAAGTTGAAGCAGAAAAGTAAACAACATTATAGAGATTAAGTTGGGCGAACTCTTTTTCACAAGCCAACTTCATACTCTACTCTCTACATGTTGGCTGGATCCAGATGCAGCGGTCGTTCGGTTTCATCTCATGTGATCCAGGACTGGGAAACAATCCCCTATTCTCTCTCACAAGCAAGTTAAAAGTCGGAATGGACATCACATGCAAAACACTTCCCTCATCGTACATTCAGCTCTATCCCAAACATGGATGGAGCATCATTCGACTAAAAGAAGAGAATCCCTTGAGTTTCCAGCTTTCAACCATTGACAGCTCATATCAAATGCACTATAGGCTATATTGTTCAATAAAGTTCAAAGTATCAATTCACTCGCGTTTGTTTTCCAAGAGTCTCTTCATTCACCTTATATTTCCATTAATGTTTTCTAAATATATACGTCATCAATATTTTATTTAGCAGTTGAAATTGGCGATTAATTTCTGATTTTATAAATTTTGTAACATATTATGTTTATCTGTGAAAATATAAAATAGAAGCGTTATTAATGCTATATTGTTTTTGTTTCAGGTAAGGAAAAACATAAATAATCAACTCATTCTGCCAAAAAGTGAGAATCATCTAATTATTTATTTTCATGAAAAATTAACATGGTGAACTCATCCTATTATTAAATTAAGTCGACTATCAAAAATCACATCAAGAATATGGAGAATATGATTGCTGAACATTTTAACATCCTACATAACATATTTAAACGGGGGATGAAACATGGCCTCATGACCCGACTTCCACTTTCAGAATCGTAATTATTCTCCTGCTTCCACCATTGATTAGCATAATTACGGTATGTAGCATATTTTATTCATTAGTAATTCACAATTTGAATTTTCCCCTTGAATAACTCCTAACGCTCGCTTGGCGATTCCTGAGAACAATCTTAGCCAAGAAAACTGAGATACCAGCTACAAGAATAATTTTGATTAGTTACTATAATTAGCTACTAGATGACCTGATTAGATACATGGGCAAAAACATTTTCAATAATTGTTTCAAGTTCCTGCTTATGTAATCAAACACGAATGCATAATAAAAAGGATAAATACAATCATAAAAAATACAAGTAGGTCCATCAAGAAGGATAGCAAGATAGTGGGAGAAGTTGAATGGTTATATCTGATACTAAGTGACTGAGACTTGTTAGAAGTATTAACTTACATATAGGTCGTGCTGTTTTTGTAACAAAATAGGTTTCGGTACGCAAAGTTATGGTGTGGGAAGAGGGTCTGAGAGGTATTCAGGACCTGGGAAAACTTTTCGAATTCAGCATCGAAAAGGGTGTTTTAAAGCTATTAATGCATCACTCCAATCACATCATAACGGCCCACTTCAAGTTTAAAAAAAATTTTTGCTTTGCTTTTCTCACAACGTATCTTCTCAGAAACAACAAAGAATGTAGGTTCAAGTATATTTTATAAACGTTTTGGTTATAACAGCTATTGTAATAGAGGAGTATGCAATATGACTTCATGTGAGTGAGAAGGCTTGTGTTTCCCAAGGCTCAAGTGTGTCTCCGGGATGGCAGCTCACAAGAGGCAACAAGAGGATAATCAACAGGTCTGCTGTGAGCTGCACACCCACACCACTCCGAAGCTGCTCTCTGACTCGCTCACTCTTTCTCTCTCTCACTCTCTATCTCTCTGAGGCTGCTCTCTCTGTCAGCTCATCGTGTAAACATTGCTCTTCTCGATCTGAGGCGGCCAACCGCCTTTTCGGCTGTTACACGTCACGTCAACGTCAGCGTTGTTCCAAATCGTGAAATTCAGCTGTTACTCAGCCATGAATTTCCCCGACATCAGTGTCGTCTATGCACGCAGAAATGTCTGGGTCGATATCTGTGTTTCTCACTGATCACGTTCGCGCAAAGATAAGGTTGCAAAATTGGAGCTCAAGAATGATTGGGCAGTTAGTAACAGCTGCAATTTGAGTGAATGCACTCAATCTCTAGTAGCAAGTGGGAGATAAAAGAAAGTTTGAGGTACTTAATTCGATTTAAATACTTGACTTTCAACTGTATTCAATTTGAAACATGAATGAACTCCATCCACTTTTAACCTTTCATTGATGAAGCTCCATCTTGAAAAAATACGTTTTTAATCTTAGATTGTACGAGAAGTCTAGATTGATAGTCGCGGTTTAGTCTGGATATTGTGGAAAAAGTACTCGTATGTTTGTTTTCTCTACAAAATGTTTGCCTGATTAAGCTCCATTTGAGGAGGGCTATGCTATACAGTGCTAAAATTTTTCCCAGGCATTCATTGTCCAGTGCAATCGCATTCATTTCTTTAATCATCCACTATATCTAATCAGAAAAGTACGTTGTGGGAGAAAAAGAGCCATAGATAGCCCTTATTCCTAACACAGTTTTAAAAAAAATAAGATTATTATATGGTATACGAGTAGAGTATGGAGAGACAATGAAAAAATGTATATAAAAAGCTAATAGAGGCAATATCAGATACTCGTGGATTAGCTATTGAAAGAACATGCATTTTTCAATTTCACTTGAATAGATTCGTCTCTTCTTCAATCTGGTTCAAACGATGATGTCAATCCTTAACTTATCATCGAAGCATTTAAATGGCATTACACATTCCAAAGTTGGAAATGATGGTTTATTTTCTTTAAGCGATAGAGAAAAGGTAAACAACTTACAGAATGAATAAATTGTATAACCTACTATTCCAGGTGAATTCGAAACTCCAGATGAATTCTAATCTTCACTCATAGGTGAACCTGCTTGTTATGTACCTGCTTCTTCACTCAATACCTTCAAAAACTGTATCTACCAAGAACATACTTTTAAATCACCATTGAGTCTGATCATGATGAATACTCATGGGTTATGTATACTCAAAATTGGAGGGAAATATACAATTTTCTTCGCTGCTGATCAGGAGGAGACAAGATTATTCTCTTCTCCTATCATCTTTCAATTACTAAGGTCATCATAATTTAGCAGCTCAGTTACCAGCCTAATAGACTGACAATGATCAGATATGATTGGAGAACTGCATATTGACTGTCATACCATACCTTCCAGCTTAGGTTTCCTCATTGCAGCCTGAAGCCATTACCAAGGCTTGCTTGGCGCTAATACTCTTCAGCGTGGGGTGGATTGATAGTAAGTGTGCGAGTGAGACGGTGGGATGTATAATAATGAAGAGCAAGAGAAACGAAGACTAATGCACATGTTGTATATGAGAGCGACTGCGACACAGCTAACGTGCTAACTACCATTTATAAGATAAGAGTTTGACTCACTATACCCTGCTCTCAGACAGCCACGTTGTTTTGTCTGGGTGGAGTATAGTAGGCTACACTGCCGGTGCAGTGTTCTCTATCGCTCATTAGTAAGAGCTCAGACTCGGCTGTAATCGAAGGATAGAGCAGATAATATAATAGGTTTACCACGAGCACTGAGTGAATTTACATTATGTTGGGAGAGGCATTGCTCAATTAGAGTGTTGAGACATTATTAGATGATTATGTGAGGTGAGACATAGGCCTATAGACGGGATGCTAACAGTGTTATTGATCCGAACCGAGGTACAGCATGAACGCAAATACTCAGAATAACGTTATGTTGGGCTGTTAGATCCACATTCAAGTTAATTGAAATCATAAATATGTTGTATTTGAATGATGAAAAATGAGAAATCACAAGAGTAATAGAAGTTCTGTGCAGATTCCGGAAATTTATTCTCAATTCTCAAAGTGAAGAAAAAATAGATTCTCCATATTATGGATAGCCAACAGCACATAAGATAATAATCAGGAACCAACGGAATAACACTTCATACACAGTTCACAAGAAACAGTCACAAAAATATCTGGTAGTTACAATGGACTCTTTTCTGCGCTGGGATCATCATCTCAATGAATTATACGGGAGACTGAGGAAGACCATCTACAGATTCAGGATCCTGAGGACACTGGTCGACAAGGGATGTCTAAGAGTTATCTACTTCTCTCTAGCACAGTCCCTCATGCTGTATGGGATTTTAGGATGGGGAGAAACAAGCTTCTCACACATCGAACCGCTCCTCAGGGTACAGAAGCTGATCATGAGGGTCATCAACCAGAAGCCACAACGCTATTCATCGGACCAGCTATTCAATGAGTTTGACGTAATGGATCCAAGACAGCTTTACTCCAAGGAGAAACTATGCAGATTACACAAGAATCCAACAACATCCCAAACCAGAAAACACAACCACTACACCAGATAAAGGAATCTTCTCATCACCATGTTGCAAGGAAGGTACTATACCAAAGACATTTCAATCATTTAGCACCAAAATTATTTAATCTACTTCCTTCAAACTCTAAACACATTAATCATCCTAAAAAGCTCAAAACAATAGAACACAATTGGTTAAGGAGGAAATGGATATTATAACAATACAAAGAAACTACAATTACTATGAGAATATTCTATTTGCAGAAGGGAATACACCTTAGTAAGAAAGCTTTCTGATTATTATTTATTTCTCAATGACCAAAATAGGATTGTTACTTTGTAGCATTTCATGAGACGGTGTATGCTTTTGTGGAAGATGATTCTTGCTGAAGTATTCTAGTAGTATGAGAAAAAGTGTATCGTAAACATTCGCTGTCGAACATCAATAGCCCATTAAGTTTTGTCCAGGTATGAAAAATCACACGTATGAGGTGATTACAATCTTCCACGATTACTGATCGTCTCCACAAGCTATTATTGGAAATAAGTTGAGATATCAGTGTGGAATTTATGAGCATAACAAACGGTAAATGAGACCGGAGATGTATGTTTTGTTTTGGTTGGTACTCGAAAATTGTGAGCCTTGGTACGTTGACCCGGTCATATGATGTTGCTTTGCCCGCTTGCCTCCGACATGTTACTGACTAGAAAAAGTCGTGATGAATTGAGGCTGAGTGCGTCCGTAAAGAATCGAAGATAATCTTGGTGCAGTCACGATTGGTGGCGCCCTCCATTAGTATGCAGCATGCTAATAGTCGTAAATAATGCGACTATTCAATTGTCACGGAAGGGATTTCGTCTCATACAATTCTGTTACGCTTCAAATCGGAATATATTCTTCAATAAAATTAAATTTCGATTCTAGGATTCACCCATTGATGAAAATAAAATGGAAAACTTATTTCATTAACAAGTGCTGTGAGCTACAATTATTTCAAATTAACTCTCTAACGAGATTCCAGACTATAGAAAAGAATACTTTGATCAAAATCAATTTATAACAGATTAATTTATTTATTAATAGATGAATACAATCTTAATTATAACTATTTATTAGATGAAAGGAGAAATGAACATCAACTTTTGAGTTTAGAGAGTAGTTGCGTTTCTAGGAAAGTGAACATATTGAAATTCACTCACCTATTTGATTGAATCGTATCTTCAATTAACATATCATGAGAATCAGAATGAATGAATTACTCTCTAGGAACTTCACGTGCTCTGGTTTTTATATCAGTTGACATCGATTCTCGATGGTTTTGAATTAAGTGATGATAGTAGATCATTCAGCAATCTATTCCTAGATCCCACTAAAAATAATGTAGTGTATATCATTTTATGACCGCATATCTATAATTATTCCTTCATCTATAATTATTTTCATTGGATATTCTTATTATCTTATAGAAAAACTAGGAACAGTTCCATACTTATACTCAGTGTATAGATAAGAATATATTTACCAACAAATTATATCAATTTTGTTTATCACATTGAATACCGTAATTATAATGATTGCTATTATTTACAACCTTGATATTGTTTATTATTTACTTCTGATAAAATCACCCTTTGTAGATCTCCATACTAATGTTCCTGCTATCAATCCTCATGTATTCAACTCACATCCTCACATTCATATCATACATACTAGATGAAATTTACTAGTATTCATGTGTAGCAAGCATGCTCTTTGCAATGGAACACGCGAATAAAAGCGTAATTGACGGGTGCAAGTCTCCAATTTTGGAATCGTGTTTTGTCATGCTAATACCTTGATTAGCATGACAAAACACGACTTGGCATGAATGAGAATGGCCCGCTATTTATTTATAGAATGGTGGCTAGAGGTTATGGGCTGGTTGGCTATGACCCTGTGCAGTATGCAGGCTGATGATCAAGAGCAGCGAGCAGCGGCAGGCTGGGCAGATGGCCGTCCGGGCCTGGTCCATTAATCTCCATGGACACGGATGAGCTTACGTTTCACGCTTGTCAGAACTCTTGGCCCAACTTTCCGATCTTTCTCCAGCCTGGAAACTTCGCTCTTCACGATCTAGGCCTATTTTTATCAGTTAATCATCAATTCTTGATCCTTCATAGCTCTTCGTTCTGTAGAAAGAAAAGTTCACTCAATTCTTGAAAAAACTATGTCATTTTGTCAACGTGATTTTCTTAAAGTGAATGCTTGGGATTATTTATTCCTATTATTTCCTTGGGATTATAATTCCTATTATTTATTGGGATTATTTATTCATACAATAGTTACTGTACATAATACATAGAAAATTATTTTAATTCTTGTATTCTTGATTTTTTGAGATCAGATGACTGGCTTATTCACTTGCGTACTTCAATTTCAACTTTAGTTAACAGATCCTCAGCCTAGAGGTCCCGGCCAGATGTGGCCAAAGGTTTTTAGCCAGGTCACTCACTCTCCTTTTATCAGAAGGAAATATTAGTTTGCCGGTTCCGTCAAAAGTATTACGCTCGTAAGGCTCAAATTCTATATACAGGTGACATCTCCCCGTGAAAGATTTCTCATCAACAAATCACACGATTTTATTTGAAAACAAATAATTATCTCACAGAAATTGTGGTTTAATGACTCCAAATGCACTCCACTACACTCATTGAGTAATTTAATCATCATCATCATCATCATCCATCATGAACTAGGCTTGTAAAGCGTGTTCCGGTGTCCACCGCTTCCTCGGTCTTCCGACGTCTCTTTTCCCATCCAACTGCAACTTCCAAGCTTGTAGTGGAAGACGAGCTGGTGGCATACGACGCAGGTGATTTGTCCACTTCAATCTGTATTTTTTCTATGATTTCTGTTAGGTGTTGCACATAGCACTCGCTTCGAATTGTTTCATTTCTTATGTGGTCTCGTCTTGAGTATCCTTGAATGCTGCGCAAAAGCCTCATCTCGGATGCCTGAATTCGTTAGTCATCATTCTTGGTTTTTGTTCATACCTCACTACCGTATGTCATTAAAGGGATGGCCCTTTAGACAATAATTGATTATATAATCATGAACCAAAGATTGGCTGGTCAGATGAGGGATTTTCAAGTTTTCAGAGGGTTTGATTTGAACTCAGATCATTTCATGGTAGTCGGCAAAATTGATTTATGGAAGAAGACAATTTAATATAATAATCAATATATGATTCAATGATAATCTCAAGTCCATCCCACAACCCATTACGGTACATTGGTTGATGGAATGACGTCATTATAATATGGACACATATATCCATAATTTTCATACAAATTCATTCCAATAAATGGGAAGTGAGTCCTACTGGTGATAAGTATTGTTATATTATGATAGAAATGGAGAAATTCATTGACCGAGCGAAGTGAGGTCTAAGATTCAAGTCGAAGGTTTGGCATTTCTCTTAATGTTTATATGTTGCTCATTTACGGCGAAACGCGGTAATAGATTTTCATGAAATTTGACAGGTATTGGCGCGTCGACGTATATACAAGGTTTTTGGAAATTATGCAATTCAAGGATAATATAAAAGGAAAAAGTAGCCTCCTTCATACGCCAATATTAGAGTAAAAATCAGTCTATAGAATTATTGATCATAAATCAGCTGTCCAGTGGACTATAATACTAACCGTTCAAAAACATCGAACATCTTGAAAATCTTTCCATCAACATTAGTAGACAGTTGACTACTAGTAGTTCAGTGAACAGTAGAACTCACGCAGTATTCTCATCCACAAGTACCTGATTGAAACTATAGACCTTATGGAAATACAGCAATAGACTGGCTTCTCCACACATCCGTGTAATCACTTGTCAGCTGATTTATGATAAATAATTCTATTGTCTGATTTCTACTCTAATATTGGCGTATGAAGGAGGCTTCTTTTTCTTTCATATTATCCTTGAAATGCAAAATTTCCAAAAACCTTATATATACGTCGACGCGCAATTAACATACCTGTAAAATTTCATGAAAATCTATTACAGCGCTTTGCTATGATTGCCTCCATATTAAATATTTAAATTCAAACAACACTTTACAATAAATACTTTCTTCAATTGAAGATTATCTTTGTCTTTAAGAGACCAAAATTTAAGGGACACATTGAATTCTGATGGGGAAAGATCAAGTACTCATCTTGTAGTTGTCGGCGCGATGTCCGGAGTCCCTGGCGGAGATGGATGAAGGGTGAAGATGATTGGTCGTCCTCCAGGAATGTTCAGGCGTCGCGGCGACAGATCCAAAAGGGAGTTAGTCTTGTTCTCTCCTCATCAGCGTTCAATGACGTACGATTCCATCCATGGTTGGAAGAAGTCGCCGGCCCTTTTACAATGTAAATTCTCGACCCGATACAGAAACAAACCTGATGACAAATTTACAACAGAATTAGAAACATAATAATTACCAATATCTAATAGGATTGTATTCAATTGATGATCTAGGTAGATCATCAAATAAATACAATTCACCGCTTCCTATGAGGAAATAATATTATTAACATACATTAATCGAACACTTTTAAATCACAATTGATAAATTATATTCATGACAATAATGAAAATACTCACCCAAAAGGGGTATTGAAGATCCAAAGTATAGAGAAATCAATCGTCATTTATTAATTCAAGCTATCCCATTATTACTGTATTCTCAAAAGGGGGACTTTACTTCTAAATATTACTCTTAGCCTACATTTAAAGTAACTTCAAAAGATGTCCGATTTACTTGGACATTCAATTATTAAATTCTTCTGGAGAGAATGAGAATGTACCCCCAAACGAAAACATTACTGGAAATTGAAAGAAAATCTCAAGAAACATTTAACACTATGACAGCTGGGATTAGAATGATCGCTCTCCTAGTTTTCAGAGGCGTCCAGACTGATCAGTTTTACCATAATTACTTAAAATATTTTCCCGATCGCCTGTGAATTTCTCTTCGCCCACTCTCTTTCTCCTCAGTAAATAAGGAAGGTGATACGTTCAAGCAAGAAGGAAACTAGGAGAGAAAAGTTATTTCCCTTTTGCAAGTTTAGAATTATGGGATTGATTCAGCATACTTCTGGCGTCTAGATCTGTCGTGAGAATAGATAATTCCAAGTGGGATCGTGGGAATCAAGGACTTTAATAAGATGCTGATCATGATTATAATGATTTTAGAAATGCTGGCTAAGTTGCCAATGAGCAAGAATAAATTTACTAAATGGAATAAATTCCATTTAATTACTCAAAATTTTGGTACAACATTTAAACATTCAAACATTTAAACATTAAACATTTAAACATTTAAACATTTGAACATTTAAACATTCAAACATTTGATCATTTAAACATTTAACATTTAAACATTTAAACATTTGAACATTTAAACATTAAACATTTAACATTAAACATTTAAACATTTAAACATTTAAACATTTAACATTTAAACATTTAAACATTTAAACATTTAACATTTAAACATTTAAACATTTAAACATTTAAACATTTAAACATTTAAACATTTAACATTTAAACATTTAAACATTTAAACATTTAAACATTTAAACATTTAAACATTTAAACATTTAAACATTTAACATTAAACATTTAAACATTTAAACATTTAACATTTAACATTTAAACATTTAAACATTTAAACATTTAAACATTTAAACATTTAACATTTAACATTTAAACATTAAACATTTAAACATTAAACATTAAACATTTAAACATTTAAACATTTAAACATTTAAACATTTAAACATTTAAACATTTAACATTTAAACATTTAAACATTTAAACATTTACACATTTAAACATTTAAACATTTAAACATTTGAACATTTAAACATTTGAACATTTAAACATTTAAACATTTAAACATTTAAACATTTAAACATTTAAACATTTAACATTTAAACATTTAAACATTTAAACATTTAAACATTTAAACATTTAAACATTTGAACATTCAAACATTAAGAGAAATGCCATACCGTCGACTTGAATCTCAGACCTCACTTAGCTTGGTCAATAATACTATCCGTTCAAAAACATGGAACATCTTGAAATTTATCTTTCCATCAACGTTATAGACAGTTGCAGCCAGACCTGATAACTGCGCTCACACTCACATTCCGGGACGACACGTCTCGGTACGATAGGACAGAAAGCTCTATTTATTTAGGATTTATCTCTAGACATTTTAAATTGATAATTTTTTTTTTTTTTGGTGAAAACCTCACAACAGGTCAATGTAACTTACCGAACGCGAGGTCTACTGTTCACAAACTACTAGTTATAATTCTATGATTCACATGTATATTCATAATGGACGATTCTATCTTTCCTAATTGTCATGGAACTGATGAATATGTATCTCATTCTCCGCCAAGCTATGGGCTGACAATCACACTCGGAGAAATTTCACTCGAGGCCACTTGATTCACGTTTTAAAAAAATCGATTCATGATTTGAATGATGCACCTTGTCAGAAGATACGAATTCTGATCGCAAAATTTTGAGATCAATGTTTGATTGAGATATTTGGCAGAACCGTTGGTGTTGCCGAGTCTGTGATGTAACAGGCCTGAATTGCCTGCCACCTACGTGCTTTGCCTGATTATGGCTGATGCGTGTGTACGCGGGTGCGTGGAAAGGACCATTCAATTTTCCGTCGCCTGCCTCGCAACAACATATTCATTTCACGCATCTCAAATTCGCTTAGCGCACGGTGGCCGTCAACTGCTAGACGTTTGAATTTATCTTTGCCCTTAATGGAAATTTACATGCAAAGTAGCCTCGACTCGACACAGTAAGTGCTCGCCCATCTGTGCCATTCGTTGTGTGGTTCTTCTTATTCAACGTCAAAAATACCTACGTGACAATTTTTGGGAAAAATGTAACATTTTAAGTGCCGGAATGTGTCCGTAGCTCTTTCAAAATTGATGAGAGTATAAAAGAAATTTAGTTTAGTAATATAAATTCGTTCCTCCTTGGAGTACTGTGTTACTTGAAGTAATTGTTGAAGTAATTTGTTGTGACTGAATACAGTGTAAACTTTTTCAGAACTACTTTTTCCTGAACAATATTTCACCTTATATGGATATGATATGAATAAATAATAAATGTTTTATATAATAAAAATATATACTATATATGAATAATAAGATTTTCCACTTCAGTAAACTTAGCTTGTGTGGGAGATTGAGTTGAAATAATGCAAGAATTTGGTGTATTTAAATTTGAACCTGCTGTTGATATTGAATCTCATTTGAGTACTTTTTGTTGTAGAAATTGTTTTTCAATGGCAGATTTCAGAGAGAAGTGATATTCACGCATTGGCTTCTTTCGAAATCAAACTTCAGCTTTATAATTTCATACGTAACCGATTAAAATTTTCATTGAATTGTCTTCTAAAAGAAAAATAAGCTTTTCTAGGGAATTTTGTATTTATTCATTATTTTTACAAGAAAGCACTGTCCGAGAGAGGAAAACTGAGGATACTCCTTGTACTATTCCTCTCCCAAATTTACATTACATAACATTTCAAAAGTCCAAAATAAGGTTATGATTCCACTTTTCTAAAATTCAGACCATTTTTACTCGAAAACAACAAAAACTGAAAATTTTCAATTTTGACGGTTGAAAAACTAGATGAAAACACAAAAATCACACTTGCTTTATCATTAATTGGGAAATGTTTGCGTAATTTGAAAAAAATTTAGAGCCAGAAAAACACAACTCACTCTCCAGCGCAGCTGATTGATTAATCTATAAATAATACACATGAACCTAGAAATGACTTCAAACACTGGATTGTTGGAAAAGTTAGTTGCGTTTATGTCATCAGAGACTGCCACCAGCAGAAAACTTCCTACAACTTGTTCTCTGAAGAAAGTTGAGTATTGCTTCTGATAGAGAAGTTGAGAAGTTGTCGATCGCTATCAAATTCGCTTCTCGAACTTCCAGAGATGTTCCGCGGATGGTGTTATCAAACTATTCGGTTACATCTCTCTGTTGCATGACTTTGTCGAATTATATCGTATAATACTCACTCACCAAGAGTCTGTAGAATTATGCTCAATTCTAGAAATCAACAATATTGTCCAATATTAGAAAGACAAGTTGATTTAGAATTGTTCAATCAATTATCAATTATCTCAATAAATTTAATACATTATTATTTTTCATCGTGCTATTTTTCATAGTATGTTACAGCTCAATAATGTGTTTTTTACTTTCCAACGATTCGAAAGAACAACGATGAATGCTCGCTGAAGACTTCATATTGATTGTCAAAATTTAAAGATATTCAAGACTTATGAGTACTTGCACAATGAAGTTCTTGTACAAAACGCCGCCTTATGTTGAACCACGTCAAAACTCTAGCATTCGCCATTGTAGAAATCATTAACCCTCTAGTCCAGTCTTTATTTCTTGAAAGTCATTACCACACCCAGAATTTCAACATTCAACCTCTGCTAAGCTATTAAGGCTCATTCGTTATTATATTGCCATTGTTGTACTCGTTATAGGATCCTACGCAAACTTCCTCGACAAGTTTTACCTCACATGTCCAGCAATTCAGCCTCCAATTTCTTCAGTTCAGAGCAGAAGTATGTTAGTTCATCTATAGAAATTGAATACAACATAATTGGATGGGTAAATATCAGGGCTATTTGGAAGAGGTGTTGAAATGATTATGGTGACAATAAATATAATGAGAATTGAACTCGTGAATTATCAAAATTAGTTGTCGTTGAGTTGGGTGTTTTGAAATAGCTACTCTGTTCAAATACTCGACTACGGAAAAACATCTACGAGCTTTGTTATTGATCGATATATTACTTTTCCTGAGATGATGCCTAAGTGAGCCCCCCTTTCGTGATTCGCTTTAGTGAACTCTGTGTGATTTACTAGAAAAGGTACATGGCAATCATCAAACGTTTTCTAAAATAAGGGTATCATTGTTATAGATGTAATTTTGAACGTTATTTGAGAACATATTTGAAAGTTTCTTCAAAGTTTGTTGAAGTGGCATTGAAATTAAGAACTCCCTTCCACAGTTTACTTGAGAAATAATTATTCCAGTTTCAAATTCTTCGGTTATATTGTGTTGAAGATGAGTCTTCTAAGCAATTACATCATTGCCAAGTTCAAGAGTTTTAGCTTACAATCATGATTAAATTATCAACTACCTCCAATATTTTTGATGCAGCTCAGAATTTAGATTCAATTAGCATAATGATTTTGGATATGGTAGTGTCAGTTAGATCAGAGAAAATTAATTCTCTCTACTTATATTCTCTTTGTAGCTCCTATTCCTCTATGGTTCTGTATAGGCCTACTCCAATTAAAATCAGTCTGATGCTGATGGAGACTGCAATTTCTTCTTGCAGGAGATAACAAAGACAGTGGGAAGCTTTTACATTTCAATAAGAACGGAACAGAGACAAAGAGGGGCCAAAGAAGTGTCACAGACTAAGCTAGGGCTGCGCCTAATTTATGTTTCCAAAAGATGGCCTGACCCTGGCAGCCCTTCCCCCTTTTAATGCCTATCTCAATGTTCATTCCCTAACGCAAACACTCGACAACGACAATGACAATGACAACGTTATTTGAAGTCGGGAATTTCTCATTCGGCATTATTAAGACATCCATGCTATGCAGCCCTCCTCATCATTTGTCCCCAGCACTCACATCCCACTGTTGAATAATATTGTGTCCGACCCACTATCATTTTTCACATTTATCTCTCCTCATAAAAAATGCCAAGGCTTAGCGAAATCACACCATTCTCGTAATATTTCTAAAGAATAATGAGTCTGTGAAGAGTTTGAACAAATGGCTTTAGAGAATAAACAGTTCTAACAAATAAATTTCCATCTCTGACCATTTTGGTATCAAAGTGGTATTGTTAGTACCGCAGTTTCACTTTGTTTTACTTTTCTGCTCGAAATCATGGGGATTAATCTCATGGGAAATAAGAATTATTTACAGTTCAGTAGAGGCCCTAAGGAGTAGAAAGAAATTGTACATTATGAGACGATATTTGAATGGTGATTGGATTTAATGAGCTGAGAGTTACTTGCAATCACTGCATCTCTATGATCTCTCCACTCTATTATATTTATGCCTTTTTGAGCATAATTTGGAACATGTGACACATTCTTAGGCCTATGAAATAGGCCTTCCACCATTATTTCATATTTAGTAAGCTTGTACCTCTCAAGGTATCAGCAGTGCGGAAAGCTTCCAATCGGAATTACACTTATTTCCACACAATTCATAGAAGATATCTCTATCCCTTTGCAGAATCTTGAGCCATAACTGCAGCTATAAACATAAAACACAAATGTCTCGCAGTATAACTCCACAGATAAGGTCGGTCATGCTCGCAAGGATTTTCCGAGTCCAGTGTTTGCATTTTCTCGAGGAAAGCTTATATTCCCGAAGAATGGAAACGATGCTCGTCGGATAAGAAGCGATATCTGTAACGTGAATGTCCAAACGGAAACTAGTCCCTAAAAAAGGATAACACAGCGGGAAAGCTGCACTAAAAATGTAGTAAAACGCTCAACAATAATAAAGCGGATATCATAGCTGGCTGTTATGGCTGCGCACACGCATGTCGCCAGTCTTTCACCGCAATTATGCAGTATTCAGCAGACTTTTCGCGTGAAATTGGTGAGAAAATGTTCACTTATCTTCCTATTGTATAAAAACTATCTTAATTTCTGGCTGGAGGATGGGTCCTCTTCAGAGAATCATTCTCAGGACTTACATTGAACCTTGAATATGTTGGTTCTAAAAAAATTGTTATATTTCAGTTATCTGAATACGGCAAATATTAAGATGAGTTTTTGTCTCAAATAAAGATTTGAATTCAGAATAATGTCTAAAGAATCACCTTATAATACATATACAATCTATATATTGGAAATCGTTCCGATGATCCAGGAGCATGAATATGCTAAATCTAAGTAGAGTAATAACACTCAATTGAGATTCATCGGTTGGCATTAACATACGAAATAACTATATTGCTCACTTCCAATATGAAATATACACATTTCTCAAATTCATAATGGAACCTTCTTATCAATAAACAATAATGAATTTGAATATTCGGATATCGCTAAATATTAAACTAACAAAATTTATTCAATTTTTTGGATCTGCACTTTGCTAAAGAATTAAGATAGCTTCTTCCATGATTCCCTTTACTTAGCGGAAGATGCAGGAGTCAATGCTAACGCAGTGATCTCTCGATGGGATTCTGAGCAGCTGCACTCAGCACACATCTCACTAGAATAGGAATTGATTTAGATGGCTCTTGGCCATTCAAGCAGCTCTTCCATACAGCTACTATTCAGGTTGGAAGGGTCATCGTATTTCGATCCACACACAAGAGGACACGAACACTGGCTGTTGTGATTACAGCGGCCCAAAACACAGCACACTCCACGTTATGAGTAATTGGCACCCAGCACCCGGACCCAGTGTGCGGTCTGCTTCACACGCGCCTGTTTGTGAAACGCAACGCGCTGTTGACAGAACGCCACTTGATTTTGAAGGCATCACACTCGAACTATAGAAACGCATGTCACCACAACCGCTTGGTCTTTTCCCGTCGCGTTGCGTGTCAACCGCAGCTATAGCCAGATATTAATGTGCTGATCATCACCAAGGTGTGACTCACAATTTGTGCCTTGTTTGAAATACAAACATAGGTGCTTGATTTATGGAGGGTTTTCACCGGAAAATACAAATCAGTTGAAGAGCATGGGCGTATCGTCAACCTGCATTGAGTATTGATACAAGTGTAACTTCAACTGCAACTGTGACATTGAAATTATGTTTTAGATGGATTATTGTTGCAGTTCGTGAATGCCTGGTTCAAGCATGGTTGCATGCATTGAACTCTTAAGATACTCTGTTCAGCCTACAGTTATTTCCTAGCTCAGACAAGTTGTTCTTTTTCAGTATTGCTTTTCATTTATATTAGAAAGAATAAATTTGTGAGAATCCGACTTTTGTTTTCTCAATTCTTCTTGAGAAAAATTCAATTTCTAAACTTGATCACACTATTACAGTTTGATTATTCACTTGATCGAACTCCTCTCTTCAAATAAAATAACTTCTATTGTTATCAACTCCTCTGCTCATTAGACTAGAGTAGAGAATTTGAATTCATGATTAAGGTTTATGCAATCGTCATTAGAATGATCATGATTTGACTCACTAATTTTTGAAGGCCCATCATGTATATAATATTGTCCATAATGAATAAGCAATAATTATCTTTTCGCCCCAATTGGATGTAATGAGCTGGTTTTCGTGCGTCATATGGAGGTCGAAAATGATTGTTTTCTGACCAGGCCGGTAAAAGTTTTACGGCCCTAGGGCTGTAAAATAACCTTGAAGTCAGCTGATTCTGATTTGATGTGAACGTGTTTACAAAATGGTTTATGAAACGGAATTAGTTTATGCTACTAGAATTGAATAAGTATCCTGCAATAAGATACTATCATTTTATTTGGATGAATAAAATACAGATAAGATATATATATTATAAACTATTCAAATTCGAGTAGGATAGAACTTCTAACCTAAACTTCCGAAGTCAACGACAACAAGCATTGTTGACGTTGACATTCAGATTGGCCAAATTTCAAGTGTGCTAAAACAGCTGATCAAAAAACTTTTCATTATTTGTGTTTATTATTCAAGAATCAAAACATTTATAATAATATCATCTTATTGTCATTTGGGAGAATAAAAAGTATAAACTCAACGTCTTACATAATTGAACATAATCTTTTAGGTTATTTAGACAATTCAGAATAAAAAATAAAAATACTTAGACAATTTCCTGATATTCAGATTACCTCAGATTTGCTAGAGCTATGACCTTCCTGTTTTGCTTTCAGAAGTGCCTAATAAACAATTATTCTCATATTTATATTGTTTATTTTTCTGTGTGGCGAAAAATAACGTTCTCACCATGGGCAAAAATGTTTTTCCGGCTCTCAATATTTTCTAGTCCTCGGCCTACGGCCTCGGACTTGAAAACTGATTTCGAGCCGGAAAAGTCTCATTTTCGGCCCTAGGTGCGAAATATACTATTTCATCCAATCAGCTTTCTTGTTATGACAAAAATACTGTAATAATTTTCATCATTCAAGTCGACAGCGTTGTTGAAATTTTATAAAGTGAGCAGGAAAATAGATAAGAGCATTTCTTGAAGATATTCAACTTCAAAAGTATCATAGAAGCTGAGAAAATTCTCCAGCAACTTGCTACTCACTACACAACACGCTTGTTAACTACGAGAATGAACTCTCAATTATAATCTCGTTTCGTTAACTTAACAAGCACCAGTTAGTTATTGCTTCTGGAGCTGAATAGGACCCAAAGCGTCAGAGAATATATACCAAAAAGGACAGAGACAGAGACAGAGTGCTCGAGTCTGCTCCAGAGTTCTGAGTACTTGAGCTGAATTGTCTCAGTCGAAACGGGCCATTGTCTTTTCTCTTGAGTCATAGTCTAGTACTGTAGCCTACTCGTTAATACGCATGAGATACAACCTGGTCGTTTCCTTGTAGTGGTGTGTCTTCCAACATTCCACTCTGCTTTGCAGTTGGCTGAATTGTTTATGAATTATAAACTACCACCTTGGTGTGCATTGAAACATGGCCCTGCTAATTAATAGCTGAGTGGGAGGTATTCACCCAGCTCATCAGCTCGGGGACCCTTCACGCACTCCACATCTCGTCTTCCTTGTTGCCTCTCGCGAGTGCTTCAATCTTGACGGAGTATACACTTCTCAGAATAGTTTGAATTTAAAAGTCTCACATTCAGCTAGTCTCTCACGCAGCTTTTTGTTTGGTACGTCTTTTGAACTCTGAACTTGGAAGTAGATATTCATGAACGAGGAACAATACTCCTCTCTCTTGGGCGCTATGGCGCTATTCAAATCTTCCGGAAAACTTAACACGGAAAGATGTCCGTTCAGGGTTGATTTATTTTGTGAATTATTATTGTATTTTCATCTACAGATAAGTTCGGTGTATGATCCAACCACGAATGTCACAGAAGTACAATTTGTTATTAAATTGACAATCGAGAAGAGGATGTGATCAGGAATGAGAGATAACATTCAGTATTGGTTCTACTTGAAAATTCAACTTGAATATCACTAGGAACATTCCCAAATCACCAGATCTCTCGGTTACAGTCTTTCTTATGATAAATGATCCTTATGAGCAACTTTTAAAATATTCATTCTTTTTTTCAAGCATTAGTTCTATTCTCATTAGGTTTTCATTAGATATGTTAAAACAAGAGCTCATTATTATATAGAAGCTGTAAATAAGAGCATTATTTGACATTTTTTTGGCTCTTACAATTTTCTCAAGGATTAGAATTATATTTTTCTAACAATTCTTTCTCTCTACTGAAACAAAATCATTTGAATCTCCTGCATGCAAGGTGAACCCTTTCTTTAGACTTTGATTTTTATATTCATCACGGGGAATATGTCTATAAATAGTCTATGACTCTTCTATTACATGATTCGTAGTTCAATGATTCTCATGATCTAGCAAAGTTGTATGACTATACAATGGTACAGTAGTATTGTACCCTCATTCTCATTGTTCATATTTCTGACGATATCCTGGTGAAATTGGTCGATTAACGAAATAATGTTGAATGTTATCATTTTGGAGCAGACCGGTGTTGAGAATGCATGGTGGACCAGTGGAAGGCGGGTATTCAGTGCCGTACGTAACTGGAATATCGATTATGGCGTGAACAAAAGACTGGCTGTTCGCTACTGACTGTTCGCTGCTCGCTGCTGTCTCACTGTGGTCGTATCCGTTTTCATATCGGTTCGGTGTCTGCTCACTGGCCTCCTCGGGCTCTACTCGGCAAAAATGAATTGAGCCCCGTTGAAAAACTCGGAAAGAGTTACCGACAAAAGCATAAATTGGAATTTGTCATCGCATTTCCCTTCCCGATCGGAATATTGAATTGACATCTCTGTGGCCGTTTTGTTCCATTCTGTTGTACGGTTGGATGGATGGAGGCGACCCTCTGCTCCCCCCCCCCCACTATCACAGAGTTGTCATCGCTTGCCCACGTTTCCTGTTCGACAGTCGTTACTTCCGCTTCTCAGTGCTTCATGTTACCTTAATATTTACGTTCTACGTAACCTTTTTCTGTCAAATGGACATTTATGGGGTGACTCAGGTGAGTATGGGATCTCTTCATTTATGAAAAATTATTAATAATAATAATATCATTTATTTGACTATTAATCTGCACATTTTCAAATAGAGCGATTCCAAATTGATTATCAACATAGAATTACAGAGATACATCAAAGTCAAATACTTTCGGGTTTGCTATCGAAAATTCTGCTGACAAATTAATATATTGAATAATGAACTCCCGATTCAAAATAAATTACGAGATAATCTATATGAATACTTAATCCTTCCGTTCATCTCCAGATCAAGTATGAACGCATTTCCATAAATGTACTCGTAACTTCCACTGTACTACTACTAGTGCAAATGGTGGGGAGATGAAGTCGATCACTAACAAACTAGATTATAAAGACTTTTTTCCAACTTTCAGCTTTCAACCAACCTCTCTATCTTCAGATTTCTTAGTGGCTTACCACTCAATCGATAATTCCAATCAGGTTTCTCAGCTAAGCTGCATTGGTCCAGCACGTGGACTTCGACAATTAAAATTAATTACACGTGTGTCGAACTTGTAAATGCTTCCCAGTCGGCATTTCCACCCTCCTCAACCCCCAACCCTATTCCCCACCCTACACGTGCTACAACACATAAGCAACTGTACACCCCTCCGTTCACTGATGATGACGTGAATTGCTGTTGTTGTTATTTGTAGTGGAAGGGTGAGAGGGTGAGAGGTTGTCGAATAAATTTGCACATTTGAACTGTAACACGTGTCTGGACTGGTAATTGCCGGCCGTTACAATGTCGCCGACCATTGATAATTTATTTACGCCAATTACCATATGATTTATAAAATGTCTGTGCTTGTTATTGTTCCCCCTGCCTCCCACAATCATCACACCAATACCTGATTCGATTGATTCGTTTCAATTGTGTCGGTTGCACCCCTCAAACTACCTTCTGACACATGGATTCATGCGTTGCACGTAGTTACAGTCAACGACAAAAAAGTTGCAACGTATCGTCTCTGTTAACGAACAGGTCATTGTTCTCATATCACTGCTGTGTACAGTAACTGTGATGAGGACTTTTTTCCTGCCTCCAACAACAGTGGCTCTAGTATTGCAGACAAAGCGAGTGCATTCGTTGATTTGTACGTATTCATTGATGTGGCTTTCTCAAATTGAAGAGTTTATCAACTGATGTGTAGACCACAATGTATAGGTTTCCATGCTCTGTCCGTTTGAATTGTACGATTATTATAATGACATTTCCATATTTCATAAACGCATCATTACTATCCTTTCTCATACTGTTTATCCAAAAGGCTCGAGCCGCGAAATATGAGTTTAATAGTCAGGTGAGTTGAGATACATGATGGGTCCGCTACTCCCGTTGTACGGGTGACTACGCGAAGAGCTGAATATCATACAAGAGTTTAGAAACTGCGTCCTGGTCCTTTCAGGAGCAATTTCTCAACAACATCCTTCCCATCAACTACGCTCATGTGGGTAATGCTCCTTTAGAAAAATAGATTTTCTAATATTCTCACTTCAGTATGCTACTAAAGTGGCAACAGAACATTATAGCCTCACAGCCTTATCCATATCAAAGTAATGACTCAAAATAGATACATACTTTGAAAAGTCGATCAGAATGGGATAAAATGGACAATTAAACAATAAATAAATTTATGAAATCTATTCAATTAATACATTATTTCTCTTCAATCACTCGCATTGGTAAAGTCCTATTCAAACTACAATCAATGGATATTTCAAAATCTGTGAATCGTATTCTAGCAGCTTGGGGACTTACGTATCACTATGGTTGTGATATTACAGCTATAGTTTTTTATAGTTGAGGGATTAAATTGTTGTTATGTCAATAAAATACGATCAACACACTTGGAAAGTTCTTCCTTATAAATAATTTATTCTTACTGTGCTCTTCAGGTATGTAATGGAGCTTTGGGTGTAGATATACACTCCAAACTTGACAAAGCTGTTCCGACGGTAATATTCATGTGGAACTGCAATTCTAAGCAACCAGCACTTTACTTGTACTGAAACTTTCATGAGACAGCTACTGAAAAATCGCAACATAGCTTCCAGATTTCAGAAGAATTATGTTGGTTCCTATCCAATATGATGTGTGGAGCTAGACGTCTCAGCTACGGAATAATGGAATAGTGTAAGAGGATTGAAGCTACAGGTGTCAGTACGGTAGTCAGAAACACGAGCGTCGAACAGGTTTGGGATGAGTCGATAAAATCTTCAAAATATTTGATTCTTTTCCACAAGTCATATGGCGTAATATTTTGTAATCTTGACGTATTGTGGTTGTTGGAGCTTATTAGCATTATACTAAATATGATAAGTATGCTGAGGGGGAATCTCGCTCAGGACTCGGGACTAGGGACTCGGGACTGAACAATCTGTTGCTGACAGGTCTCGACGGAAGGGTGAGAACTCACGTTTGCTCATTTGTGGCATGAATTTGGCTCGGCACTTGTGTGACGTGTGTGATCCTTCCACCCGTTCAAACACATCAAATCTTCCGGTTTGGAATTCTCAATACTCGCCGAGAAGTGTACTCTCGTAAACGTCCCACCAATATTACCAGAGGTAATCCCAGCATTCTCTTGTTTGTTGCTGCTCTCAACCCTACAAATCAATATTTCCCCATTTGCATGTGCGGCACCAGAACTCAGACACCCTCCAGCTCTCCAGCAGCCGATTACGTTGTCCCAATAATTTCAGCTCTACAGCAGTGCAGCCAACCTCTCTCCTTGCTGCTGAGATAATTACTTATCTATTGATATAAAATCTCACTAACTTCTTTCCAACCCCCTCCACCCACCACCCAACTCAGGAAGCCATCGCATCTTCATTACTCTTTTTGTCTCCCTTGAATCTGTCGCGAATCTCTTCCAATTTATCGTAATGCATTCTATCTCTTTCCCAGTATTGGAGACACTTTGCATCCCTTTAGCGCTGCTCGTCGCTGGAAGATTTCAATATAAAAATTCTATCACTGAAAACAATGAATCTTTTTTATATCTCCCTATCTTGCTGTTGACTTCACGATCTTCCTTTTTCTTGAGTGTAAGTCTCCTTCTGTACCATCCTCTCCCAAATCGTGAGTGTAGATATTTGCGTGGTGATAGACGAACTAATAAAAACTCTAGAAGAAGGCTCATTATATATAAATAGTTGATACACTACATTCATTATCCAACATGAGACTAAGAAAGAGATGATCCAGAATAATGAAAAAATTGGTCAGTGATTTGACTATTATTAATCCATACTATTTATACTAGGTTACGAAAACTATTGACACCCGATTATGCAAAAGTCTGTTAACTTATAATCCCGATTGAATACTACTAGTACCAATAATTAGAGAAGCCTTCTATTCAAAAAAACCTTCTCTGATTGGTTCTCTTGCAATTTAATCATGATTACAAATCAACAAGCTTTCGTGCAACCGGGCCTCAGCCTTTTTGATTCATTGTTACGTGAACTAATTGTGAGAGCTAATTGACTTAACTCACTAATACACTTATTACACTTATTTCTAGTATAGTAGCTTTTCCATTGAACCTGAGTATATAAAGTTATTACTTGTACCCAATACAATACGAAGTCAAACTGAGGTTAACCCAGTTTCAAGGTGATCATGAAATATGGATAATTTGCAAATAACTCACCACAAATAGGTTTTTGATCGATCAATGTTCTAGGAAGATTTTTTATTTGACTCTAATATTAATGCTCACTAACTATCATTAGTATCCTAGTAACTAATTTAAACTTGATTAGGCTACTCCTAATCAAACTGATTGAGACTATCTAATCAACTGATGAGCTAATCAAGTTTTTATGAGAAAAATAATACAATCACAAAAACCCTACTAAAATGGAAAAATGAATTCTCCACAAGAATTAATCTGCCATGCCACATTTTTAAGACTGGAGTACCGTAGTTGAATCTTACTCCGGATTATCACATGAGATGCCACTAATTCTGATCAGACTTAACTTTACTGGAGAGTGTAGGAGCTAAGTTTTGTGCTAAACTTTCCGGATTTAATCGTATATGCCACTTTCCTAGTACAGGGCAAAGATTGTACTCCAAGAGAGAATTTGATTATCCCTATCCCAAGTCTTAGTGAGGATTCCAAAGCTGGAAAATTGACTTGCAAACAATTGGCGATGCTCATAGCACTGGAGAAGTACGTAGAATATAGTTGAACTTTGTAATTAGATTTCAATAGAACTCATTTTCGTGGAGAAGGCAGTGCAGGTTGATCTCATTCGTGTAACTGAAGTTATAGTTTTCAGTAAGGCGCGTAAGAGATTAAGCTTCTAGTACTTTTCAAATTTCATTTTTCACATAAACTCTTTTCTGCATCGGAATCAAATAGAACAAAACTGAGAATATAGAGTTTTCCCTAATGAAAAAAAGAAATGGACTGCTCTAGCATGGCTGATAATTGGATTATAGTCGTATACTTTCTATGCGGATGATTAAATATTTGTAAGGTTATGCTCATTCCATATCTCTGTATCCTTCCAACTCGTTTGAATTGATGGGGTGATAGAGGACGAATCGTTTCTCATCAACATCATCATCATTGTCCAAATCATGTTTAATGATTTTGATGTTGTATTCCTGACCCAATCGGGTAATTTTATCTGTTTCATATCAGGGACACTTACATTCGTACACTGAAAAAATATCATTGCATATCAAGCAATCAAGTTCCGTATCTAATTCTAGACGAATTGATCTAATCAGATGAATGCATTTTTGGAGTCAGACAATATGAAACCTATGTTTACAGTGAAATTCCTCCCTATTGTAAGCCTCATACTAAGTCTTTCAGCTACAATATTTCGGATGAACTCCCACATAATATATAGTGATCGAACTACCACATGACACAGCTAAACACACAGCTTTGTCAGTGTCTAATCTTTTGGGTGCAGCCATTCATCCTCCCATTTCCAGCTAACAGGGAAAAAGTTCAGTACAAGCTGCAAGGTGAAGTAGTGCAAATGAATAGGTGAAAATTTGTAGCCCGGTCACGCTCGCAATCGAATGCGAGGTGTGAGGGAAGAGAGAAGAGAGTGTTGCACAGTTTCGCCGTTCATGAGAAAAGCAATGAATTAGGAGAATTGTAGCGTCTCGTGCGTGCGACGTCTCGACGACCGTCTGTCTACTCTGCCTAGAGCAAGTCTCTCTATGAGATGTGAACAAGGTCTGATTGAAGGAGGCTGTAATGTTTCATGTAGCTTGGCAAACTTTCTCCGCTGCTCACTTGTACAGACAAGGTGCGCACACTTTAGCTCGCATTTGGTTCGCCTTCTCTCTCCAGTAGTCACGTAGTAAGCCTCCCCGACGTCTGAAGTACGACGTTCCCCGATCCGAACGCACACTAAAACCGGCTTCCATAATACTCGGGGGGCAAGCTGCAGCCCCTTCCCCCCTACCACTCGCAGATTACCACCAGCCTAGCAGGACTGTTTGCCTTCCTATATATTCCTTTAGACCCTAATGAAATTCCCTTCGAAATATTGCCCTTCTTCCTACCAACCCCCACCCAACCCATCAGCTTCAAGTTCTACCAACGTTTTATTTGCCACCCCATATCTCTCTACAACACTAGATGAACCCACCTGAAGATAGCACCGCTGCTACAGTCGCAAAAAGCCTCCATTCACCCCCACCCACATCAAGACATTGTTCCCCCTCATTGACGACTCCACAGAGCCTGCGTAATGTTTTGCTGACACTTTCGTTCGCTTCTCAGATGGAATATTTGAAAAGGGAGCAGAACTTGCTCCGCTAATCGTGTTCCGGGCATCCTGAAAAATTCAGAAGTAAACGACGTTTTTTGGTGTGCCAATGCTCCCTCCTGTTCACTTTCAAGGTTCAAAGCCGTTTACAATTTGAAATAACATAGGGCTTGTTTATGGACGAAAGCTTCACCCTTCAACCAAAAGCTGCTCCTCACGCCTCACCCCTGATATGTATTTTCGATTCTCTCTCTCTCTCTCTCTCTCTCTCTCTCTCTCTATATATATATATATATATATATATATATATATATATATATATATACAGCTAAACACACAGCTTTGTCAGTGTCAAAGAGTATATATATATACGAAACTAGTTATTTTGTATCTAACCACAAGAAATTGATAAAGATGATGAATATACAGTTTTCCACATTGATTTTACTCAGTCTGCTATGTGTGGAGATTTCAATATAGAATAGATATTTTAACTTGAAAATGACCTATGGTCGAAACTAGTCGTTAGAATATTTTCAAGTTTTTAATAAAAGGGTACTAAAAGTTTTCATATTGTTTTTATTTAAATGGATATTGAATTTGAAATTTGCACACAATTATACAGCAACTAATACTTTATTATGAGGATCATAACTAATTTGTTCGCCAGATACCATTCATCTCTGGTCTGTTGTTTCTGATGAGTTCCAAATCTCATAAGAAGTCAACTGTTATGGATGCAGTATGATAAGTCTATTTTGAATCAAGATGAATGCGTGAAGATAGGCGTTCATGAACCCATTAACCATCTTTACTCTTCTGTTGGTTTGAAAAAATATGAATGTCTGACTAGCACACTGGTACTTCGTCTATTCCACCACACTATGGCAGCGCATTTCCCTATGAACAAGTATAGCCTACCAGCAGAATTGGGTTGAAAAGCAGAGAAGGTCGAGATTTTAGTGGGAAAGCAAACAGTTTAGAACCAAAATTCGAACCAAGCTGTTCAGACGCAATTATTGAAGGGCTCAGCAAGCGTTCGGTTTTTGCTGCGTTGTCGCATCAACAAACATTGTTTTGTTCTGAACTGCTGGAAAGCTCAATTAGCTTTCATCAGTTCACTGTTCACTGTTGTTTGTTGATTGTCTGCTATGCAGGTAGACAAATAACAGAGCAGGATTTTGAAGATGGAAGCTTGTGTCAAGTACTCAGCAATAGTGGAAGTTGGTAAAAGGTTATCATGCTCTCTTACTTGCTCCGTATCATACTTTTCAATAGAGTGCAGTATCAAAATATAGATTATCCATTGATCAAATAACATCAACCTAAAATTCTAAAGTCTTATGGGAGAAATAACGATACCTCTATGAAAGAGTCTCCTTCTTCATTAACTGTTGTTAGAATGTTTGTTAAGTAGCAAATAAATTTGTTCAAGCAGATTCTTCTTATTTTCAGTCAGACAAATCATCATACTTCAAGCGAATATTGTATGAGAGTAAAAATCAAATGATTTAAAAGAATAATTTGCATTGATTTTGACTGAACATAGCTCTAAATCTCCATATGTAGAAATGTTAATGATCTCAAACATGGATTTAGTCACATTATTGTAACTAAATTCGATCATATTTTGACATGAGTGAATTTCACAAAAATAAATTTTCATAACCCTCAGGGCTGTTGAACTCTTATCCGAGGGTAATTTGATTCATGATTTGGAATAGCTGGAAATGAATCACTCCCTCTTTGAACAAATGAAGCAATAAAGGAAAATGGGTGGTGAATAAGGAGCAAATGTCGAAGAGATCTACTGTTTCATCTGTCCCAATCGAGAACCATCTCATAAATAGCATGCCATTGGCAAAAATCGTTATTGCTTCAAGCACTAAGATCAAATGTAGCAGAACGTAGCGCTGAATTGGTGCTAGCCCATTCTGATGTAGATCTATCATTGAATCCAGTGCACGATTCATTTGATGCCATCTGAGTCATTTTTCGCTCCTTCCAAATGACATATTGCTACTTCCAGATTTCCACCTCCATTTTCCTGCCTCTGCTGGTCCTGGATTCAACCCCTATCATTTGTTACATGTTCGGTGCCTCTATGTCTTCTGAATCTCCGTTCTTTTCTTATCAGGTGGAAGAAAGATTGGAACTCATCTCGATTCAGATTGATAAGGATGGAATTGGAATGAACCATGGTCCAGGAATTATATAATTCGATGATAATGGAAGGAAATTGATTCGTAGTTGGATGTGAACCAAAAATTCATTGGTGATGGGATTTTCGTTAAAAACTTACTGGATTTTCGAGTTCCATGAGCAGTTTACTAAACTTTGAATTAAATATTGATTTTAGATTCTAGTCCGAAAGAAACAAGTTTCTTTTTTCAGAATCATATTCCATTGAGATGATGTCAGCTAACGCCAATAACAGAGAATTTCCAATTCTTGAAGGTATACAGAATCGTACCTGTAATATAAAAAGTTGTTTTGTTTCAAGTGAAGTGACATGGGAAAAGAGCATTGATGCTCTTAGTCGAAGATGCCCATTTGTTTTTATTTGGAGGAAATTGTGGAAAGTGCCATTTGTACTTTCAAACCGTAATCCTACAGTGTGAGATATGACAGGAACGTTCAGAAGACCAAATAATAGGACCTCTAGAGATTTGACTGGAAGATTACTGTACTTTAACAACCTTTGCACGTCAACAATTTAATTTCAATGTAGTTGATAATGCAGCTCAAGAGAGCGCGCACTATTTATTTTCATTCATGTTTTATAGAAGAATTATCCATTATGAGATACATAAACCTCAACTAAATTTTTAACCTGATTATTCAACTAGTATGAATTTGACAACGTGACTGAACCAGGACAGACAAGAAGATTTTGGGCAATTTCCTATTATTTCTCTCAATGATAATAATTAGTATCTTCCTTGTCTGTAATAGAATAGAATTTTATTGGTCATAAAATATACACATGAATACATGTACTTCGTCAATTTTTAAAAAATTCACTAAAGTAGTCTATCAATTACAAAAACACTATGATCAGTATCAATACAAAACAATAAAATATGGATAACATAAAACGATTCCAATCTATTCTAAAATAGTTATGTACGGTATACAAACATTCATCAATTAACAGTGCTTTTATTTTTCTTAAATTGTGTTCAAGTGAGTACTTTCAAGTGGTCAGGTGTGGAGTTATATAATTCGATAGACGTGAAGTGCCAGTTGCTTCGTGATTCAGTATGACTGTACAACGAAATTCTAAGTTTATGTATAATTCTTGTATTTTAACTAGGAAGCTATTAGAATCATACTTATTCAAATTGCATTGTACATAATAATATAATATTTTTAAGACATATAACGATGGCAACGTCAAGATACCTCGGTGAATGGAATGAGCATTATATGGTAGCTTGCAAATTATTCTTATTGTCTTCTTTTGAAGGACAAAAATCGATTTGGCGTTCACAGTGTTTGCCCAAAGCATTACTCCATAAGAAAGGAGACTCTGGATGTGTGCTTAATAAATATCCACAGTTACACGAAGTCTCCGTAACATATAGGCCTACAATCCTTTAGCCATCCTACCTGACAAACAATAATCAATGTGTGCATCCCACGACAGACAAGGATCAATAAAAACACCTAAAAACTTCAATGGAGTCTCACCCTCAATCTTTCTGAATGTAAATCAATGTCAGCAGTTTTCTTGTCATTGAGGAAAAAAATATTAACTACACACCAGTATTTTGGAATCAAATAACTTTGATCCCTCTCACTTTCAAAATCATGGAGGGGCAAATTATTTTTAGACCAAAGTCATCTGCAAATAGGTACCCATCCTTACTACTGCTATCTTTTTTTGTAACCCCCACTGTTTTCTGTAGATAATGAATGTGTGAGAATGGAATAATATAATACGAGTAAACTATTTCTCCCAAATAAAACAAAATTTGTTACAGTATTCTTGAGGATATATCGGATTATTCGAGTACTGATTTGGATGCTTTGATTCCATTGCTCAAGGATTTTTTATCTATAATATTAGAAACTTGGGTGCATTCCAAATTAAAACAGGAATTACTTATACAATATTTTCATTATGATTTCCAGTTCAAAAATTATCATCGTATGGATAATATGAATCAATTTGCAAAATTTGTCTCAATTAGGGAAATTCCAACATGCTAATAATTTTGTATACTTGTTTTAACTTTCTTTTCGAATTTCTACTTTTCACCTATCTCTTTTTACTACTTTTTAGAGTTCTAGTACTTTTGAAAGTAAGAAGTAATTGTAAGCTTCGTACAATGAAGCATTACGATTATCTGTACTCCATGGAGTCCCTAAATCAGAATGTTAACAATACTGGATTGCAGCAGTAATTGACAAAAATCCGGGACAAAATACAAGATTCCTCTTGGTAACGCTCATCTCTGGAAAGTTTGTGGATGAAGAGCTGATTCTCTAACGACCTTATGAATCAGCAGGGAGAATGTATCTCGTTAACAGGAAAGTTTTGTATTGTGATGCAAAATGACAGTTTGCTATCTGTTTGATGGGAGGAGCTCAGTCCTCCTACATCTGGCTCAGTGAGGAAGTACCTCGTTCTAATTTGAATAGAGCAAAACATGATTTTTGAAACTTTTCGACATTAGCATTTATCTGACAACGCTTTAAACGTTGAACTCGGAAAAATTATTGCACTTTGTACGGGACGAAGAAGTTTCTTTGCAATTTGGAGTTGGCACAACTTACAATTCCGTTTTTCTAAGGTGTTTTGTTGGCGGAAGTGAGCAATCGCAACACTCAGCGATGTTGCTTTAGAAACAGCTCATCAATATTAAACTGAATCAACTTCACAAAATCACAAATTAGTTCTTTATAACGTTATATTCTTCCGAGTGTTATAACAGTTCAAACTCGAGAGAATAGTAATTCTTGGATAATACTGCATTAAACAGAATGAATACATCATCATACTTATACAATAACAGTGAGTAGAGTGGTTCTAGATTTCAAAAGAAAAAATTAAGTAGTACACAATTTTCCCCAGCATCAGTTTTCCATATTATTGAGGCTGATCAAAACCTGAGAATGCAATAGGGTGGCATCTCTCAGTCTATATAAAAATCCACCAATATCTGAAAAAATATGATAGTGGATGAATACTGCGGATGTTGAGAGCACATGAGTCTCGACTCGTGCCTATGCCTAGGTGTAAGTGAGTTATCAAAGCAAAGGTCAATGGAGCAATCAGCCACCCTTCGTACCTGTCAATGGTTTACTGTCTGGTTTCCATGACAACCGCGTTCGCGACCGTAAGATTGGGGGACGAGTGCCTTAAATTTGACTCTTCCGGCATAAGAAACACCTCAAGGTACTTGCTGCGTAGCAAGGGATGGGAGAGTGGGGGTCCTCATTCATTTCTCCAGCGGTTTGACTGGTGATAGGTGTGGTGGGGGGGGGGTTCGTTGTTGTGGGTGGAATTGGAAAGCGCACAGTGTACACATACTGGGTATCGCGGAAATATAGGCAACAATAACACAACTAAACCACTGTAAACACGCTTATAAGCCTTCTTAACAAAACCGAGGGAGAATTGTAGGAGCGCTCTGATGCTGCGGTAGGCTCTTGCCAGAGAATCAAAGCTTTCATCTGCACAACTTGCTAACAAAAGCATCAGCAACAACAGCCATGGGCCGTCTTCTCCATTGCATTGGAATTATTTTGCTCTCGTCTTTCCAATTTTCTGGACAAAGAAGGCCTGTTTGGTTTGCAAACAGATTGCGACCCTCTCGGCAACGAAACGGACAATCTCTTTCCTCCTTCGTGATGAATAATTCTTTGCATTTCTTTGAAATTCTTTCATGAATTCTCTTTGTTTACTAGCAAAGTTTACCAGAACATATGTGACAGAGGGGTGACTCCCTCTTGTATAAGATAGAGAATATTGTTGTTTACTTAAAAAATTGCAATATTTTGTCTACAATCTTGACTTCTTGAATGCTCTTTCTCCAGCATGTTGGTTTTTATTCATTCGATATTCAATGAGCAGGTTTCCTGGTAGTAAGACATTTATGTAGGCTATCCAAATTATTTTTGAAGGATTTTTTAGATTTTTATCAGTATAGTAGGATATTTATTACTGTATCTAGCAGCAAAATCATTGAACAGGAATTGTTCCGATCAGTTCATTTCCGATCAATATGGCTTCATTATAACAATCATCGATGCAAACTAATAAAATATTAATATCAACGAGAGGATAGCCCAATTCCTCTGTTATTCAAAACATATAACAGAAAAAAACTATTGCTACTATTCCTGTATCATTCCACAATTTATATAGGTACTAAAAAATTTCCATCAATTATATGCACACAATCATGCAGAATTATTCCTGTTATAACATAATTTTTCATGAGTTAAAATTTTATTTCATAAGATGAAAGTTATTGAGATGATCAGAAGCCATAGGAAGGATAGGAATTACAAAAGATGACTGTATCTCATCTCAACAATGTACGTGATTATTCATCATAGTTGTATGATTTCAGGATTCAATACTATTATCCAATTATATTGTCGAGATACCATTTTTAAAATTAACATTCTGTCTCTCGTTTTCAAGTAAATCATCAAGATCTATATCCAGTAAGAATGGAATTAACTTTTCTATTTGATGACCTGGCAAAATTTCAACAGCTATCTCCACTCAATTACGCCTACCAACCAAACAATAATCATAAATTATTGTAAGGATGACATAAAATGTGTTACAATAGAAAATAACTCATCCTAGTAGTAGGGAACTATTTTTCAACCTATAAAATATATTTCGCCTGTTTTAAAAATGTGTAAAAAAACTGTTATGAACCCTAATTGAGATCAGATAGATTCAATCACTCTCTCTATCTCTCACTCTCTCTCTCTGTCTCTCTCTCTCTCTCTCTCTCTCTCTCTCTCTCTCTCTCTCTCTCTCCTCTCTCTCTCTCTCTCGCATAAATTTTGCGTCGCCTAAAGCCGTGTCCACACTGAACCAATATTCGACAAACATGTTTGTTGAAAAAGTTTGGGCAAATTTTATTATGTTCGACAAACAATGTTTGTCCGTGGCCAGTGCGGACGCGTCACCAAACAAAGTATTTGTGAGTGAGAAGAACAGGTTTTATGTTTTACAGCTGTCAACTCTGAAAATGATTGGAAAAACAGTAATTTTTTGTTTGACAAACAATGATTGTCCAAACTTTTTGAAATGTTTGTCCCTGAGCTCCTAAACAAACATGTTTGCCGAACATGTATGTCGAACATACTTGAATATTTGTTCAGTGTGGACACGGCTTTAAAAGATTTGCTAACTTGCTTCTTATTCATCAAAATTATTGCAGTCCTCTAGCATTTCCATAGTACTGGGTGGATTTCGTAATGAAATTAATGCAAAGGAATTTGTAAATGTTTGAAACGTGCGACGTCCCACGACGTTGGAACTTGAAATTAGGCCGGGCGCTTCACGTGTTTTCTCGCCAATTGGAAAATGTGAGTGGAAGAGCGACAGTTCTAATCGAGTCGTCACCACGAGAAGATGTGGTCACAGAACAAAAGTCTCGGCCTCTAAATTAGGCTTCGGCCTATTTAGATGAAGAATATCTTTCTTATTATTTTGTATAATTTTAAAATCATGTAGTCTGGAAAATAGTAGTTAAAATGTAGACGTGAGTGATTGTGAGTGCCGATTCATTTGTTAAATTTTCGATTCCATGGTTAGTGCCAAAATTATTTTATTAAGCTCGAAAAGATAGACCAGATAAATTAACCGAGGCCCTAAATTCATCGCAGATTGAGTTCTTGTCTATATTAATTATGAATCATTGCGATAAAGTCATAGTTTGAGAAATATTATTTGAATCAATTCTTTTATTGTTGTGATTTTGAAGCAAGTAATTGAATAGATAACCGGATTGTTTACAGTGAAGATTATGATTGGATCAAACAGAATTTCAAAGATGACCGATAATTTTATGTTTGAATACAACTTAATAAATTAATGTCAGTAGCATTTCTACAAAATCTTTTATTTGACGTTCTTTGCTCGTTAGGCTAGTTTCACACTCAATCGGTTCGTTTCGTTCTCGGTTCGTTTTCGGCTAATTCCGATAAGTGTGAAACGGTAATTCGGTACCGAATAGAAACCGCATAGAACCGAACGCCCACTTGACTAATAAATTCCATCAGGTTTTAATTCGTTGCTGGCGAGAGGCTACTCTCTCGTAAAGTCTTTTACACACACTTGCCATTTTTACTTTCCTTGCCCTATTACCATAGGTAAGGAAAGTATTGCTTACCGAAAAAAATTAAGGTACCCCAATTTCTAAATTTCTATACGTTTCAAGGTCCCCTGAGTCCAAAAAAGTGTTTTTTGGGTATTGGTCTGTATGTGTGTGTGTGTGTGTGTGTGTGTGTGTGTGTGTGTGTGTGTGTGTGTGTGTGTGTGTGTGTGTGTGTGTGTATGCGTGTATGTGCGCCTGTGTACACGATATCTCATCTCCCAATCAACGGAATGACTTGAAATTTGGAACTTAAGGTCCTTTCACTATAAGGATCCGACACGAACAATTTCGATCAAATGCAATTCAAGATGGCGGCTAAAATGGCAAAAGTGTTGTCAAATGGCAAAAGTGTTGTTCGCGATTTTCTCGAAAACGGCTCCAACGATTTTGATCAAATTCATACCTGAAAAATGCATTGATAAGCTCTATCGACTGCCACAAGTCTCATATCTGTAAAAATTTCAGGAACACCGCCCCATCTATGCAAAGTTTGATTTTAGATTCCCAATTATCAGTCTTCAGATACAATTTTAACTAAAAACTTTAAGTGGAAAAGATTCAGCATAAAAATCTCTACAATTTATGTTCAGTAACATTTTCTCCTAAAATTGAAAATAAGCTCGAAATGCGAGAAAATAAGATTATTCAATTGCAAACTGTTGGCAACTGTTGATTCTATTAAATGATTCACTATGAAGAGATAGCAGACTTCGTGTGTCTGCAGCGCTATTGTCCTGTCACCAGCTGTCTCAGATCTTAGAATAGTAGAATTGATATGCGCGGGAACACTAGCGTCAGTTTATCAATTTTCATAACGGCAAGGAAAGTTGTGTGAGTGCGCCACACCAGATTTTTGTTTTTATTTTAACCTGATATCGTGATTATCTGTTTCAAAATTTTCCAAGTGAAAATCATATGGTCAATTCATTTCTGTTAGTTCACAGGAACATTTTTTCCCAATGAATAGTTTGTTAAAAAAATATGAAAGATATAAATTAAAACTCAGGGAGAATTTTTTTCCCACGAATATTACATGATTCCATCAATGGAGAGAAGAGATGAAGTTTATATACCATGTGCCAAAACAAGGAACAAATTTTCAATTCAAAAAATTATCTCTCTGAACATCCAAAATAAACATAATGAATAAGAAACTATTCAAATAATACACAATAATTTTTAATTAATTTGAAAATTTGGTTGTTCAAGAAATAACATCTTGCAATTTAACACCAGCTGTTATATTTAAATATACCAAAATCCAAACACAGCTGTGTTTGAGAAGAAAATACCTAATTAGAACCGTACGAATTGAAGCCTGACGTGTATGAAAGCCTCATTCGTTTTTGGTAGCGAACCGAACCGAACCGAAAAGGAACCGAACCGAATGAAACCGAGTGCTTGTGTAGCTAGCCTGAAGGTCCGTACAGATTTACGCGCCGCGAACATGAGCAATTCACTTTTAATCAGCTGATGCCAAGCTTTTTATATCCGTATCTCACCGTTTCTGTAAAAATACAGATATAATCAGCTGATTAAAAGGGAATTGCTCATGTTCGCGGCGCGTATATCTGTACGCACCTTTATAGTTACTTAGTTGCTAAAACAGGTGTTGTTAAACAATAGTGAAGATCTTTGTATTTGGATGAACGAATCCATCCAAAGCTCCCAACCTTGGATTCAAATAAAATTTAAACATGTTAATAGTTAAGTGGAAATTTTAAAGCAAATATTATATATTTTTCCTCGTTACAAAATTGGGTTCTATCATAATCCCCCCCTGGCTTCTTCCCGTTACAAATGATGTCAGGTAGCAATGATGTGAGGTAGTGCTATTAATTCAATATCTCCACCCATTACACCAATATTATAAGATAATTTTTTCTTGAATATACATCATGAATGCATGCGAATACATCAAGCTCAATAACTCCAGTTGAATGGACTTCAATCTAAAACTATCTCTTCCAAGATAATCTTTTTTTTCTACAGATATATGTTAGATAGTACCATGAAAGTCCTTTTGAATGGTGGTGGTGGGAGTAGGTAAACAGATGAATATGAGGAATGTGTTGTACGGAATGTGACATAAAGATGAAAGCTGGCATGGAAGAGGAGTAATATTTTTGATAAGAGTCGTCGAACCGCCTCGAGCGACTGATTCGCTGGAAAATAGCTGGGAAAAGTCAAGAAAAAAGAAAAACTAGTGGGTTGAGAGGAAGACAGACAGCCGGGCACATGCAGTTACATACGGAGGGTGACGCCACATAAAAATGTGCACTTTATAACTACGAGGGTGAAATCTACCCACCCCATCCATGGGTTCGTATCAACCCCTATCTGTGACCAAGAACTTTAAACGGAAGGGTAAGAACTGGCATCTCTTGTTTTACCTCAGGCCTTGTGACTTGTCTCCTGCCGGCAGAGAACTCACTTCGCTCAGTTTGTTTGTGTGTGTAAGTGTGTATTCTTGCTTTTCTTTGCTTCTCACATCACCGGTTATTTACTGCTGTAGTTCTTCATTCTTTCCAAAGCAAGCTCGCGCCTTGTGTAATGCCCTTCCACCACGATATAGAGTCACACTAGAAAAGAATGCCAGAGGCTTATTTTCTAGAGAACCACAGGACTGCTCTATATTTAAAGAATATTATTCTCGTGCAAAATGAGCTGTTCTCCAAGTTACGCCTAATGAGAAATTTACTGGGACGCTGGGAGCTACACGATCATACTCATCACTCTCCCAGTGGGAGGTCTGTAGTGTAGAATGGTAAATTCTTGGAATTGATGGATTGATTTGATTCAGTTGAATTCAAATCACTTCTTATTGAACAGGGAAATACATATGGGCAACGATTATCTTCTCAAATATAGCATATACGTAAGCACGATATAAAACAGTTTGAAGACAATATGTAGCTATCAGTTTTCTGTGCTTATATGTTGCAATCCACCCTCTTTCTAATAACTGGGAAGAAAATAATATTTATCTTTGAAAAATCATGATGCAACGAATTAAGTTGAGCGTGATGAGAGTAATGTGTTAATTATAATCGAGAATCATATTTAATTAGTAATAAACCAAATCCAGTAAATTTTTAATCCGTAATTCAAGGGGTTCTTGTTAAGAATGTCCCCCATAGAATCAGTACCAATTGGAAATTTCAAATTAAGATATATGCAAATGGATCCTCATGACAAAGTGTAATGATCAATGCCCCTTTCAAACTGAAATCACGTTGAGCTGTCTCAATTGTTGTGGGAGGAGAATGCCGTTAAAATTCCAGCGATGAGTTGTTTTAATATCACGAGTTTTCGCAGTTAATAGGCTGATATTATTTCTCTGCGTTCCCCCGTGCTTTTATGAAGACGAAACAATGGCGTTCCACCCTTCCAAGCATTTCAATCAAGACGAAAGACTGTGGAAGAGATTCTTGAAGAGGGAGAAAGACAGAAAAGATCTGTACGGCAAACTCCATTTATTATTAAAAGTTTGTGTTGAGCCTTCCAAACTTGAAATTAATTCACCGTAACGTATTAATGGATCCGAATCATGTTTGGAAGTGGAATATTATTGATTACTTTGGGAAGGAATTTCAATCAAGATTCAATTCCATGCTGAACGCTGGAATGTGCTTTCATTTAACACAGCTGAAAAATCTTGGCATTACACTCTAGCCGAATACAACAGGAGGTTTGCTAGAATTCAAAATTATCACGAAAATTCTCCTTGTCTCTTGATTTATCTTAAACTTAATTCAACTTAATACTTCAATAAAACACATATCTGATTCATGTTCATGTGATGATCATCATCACAGATCAACATGATTTTTCATTCAATTGGAAAAATAATACAATCCACTTAAATACGTATTAATTTCATGTGTGAATGTATAAAAACAGATTATCGATTGATTGATTTTTTGAAAAAAAAACTTATTGTCAGATGCTCTGATATTTTAATGTTAGATTTATTATCTCTTGTTATCTCTCCGGAACTCAGCAGATGATAAATCTCATTGTGAACTCTTCAGGAAATGAAAAGTTGGGAGTCAAGTATAGCAAAACTTTGAACTGCCAGAGCAGTCAGAGCATCAGTTATCATAGACAGCATACAAACGCTACCGAGGATCCAGGTCTGTTCTGAATAACAAATAGGCTTACATAGTATTAAGCGTGTAATCTTGTTAAAAGTTACACGTTGTTTCTATTGCTATCAGATGTGTTGACGATCTCACTCAATACCGACAAGGTATTATAATTCAAATTCATATACGTGGAGTTCAGAAACAAGGATGATACTCGCAGGTGTAAGAATGTATAATCATTTTTATTCTACCAAACTTGTTTGAATCTACAACTTCAATGATCTATCACCATAGTACACTTGGAAGACTGCTCATTGAAAGTTTCTTCTTCTCTTTATCGACAATCATCAATGTATCGACAGACTCAAGTGATCAGAATGAAATCATGTATAAATAGATAAATAAATGAATGAATGAATAAATAAATAGATGAATAAATAAATAAATAGATGAATAGATAAATATATGAATAAATAAATAATAATATGGATGGAGTATCAACTTTTATTGCTATTTGAATTTTTCTTTGATAATTTCAAAGATACATAACGTTTCCACTATACCGTTTCACAATTCAAAATCTACTATTTTTATCCTTCATAATCCATAGTTTTTGAATTTGAAGTTCAATTTCTCATCTCAGTCAAATATTCAAGTGAATGCTAAATTTTCTAATGTATCATTTTTCCAAGAAGAATGACTGTTCGTTGAATCATTTGATTCTATATTCCTCTTCTCAAGAATTCTCTATATTTATTTCTATATTTCCTGTTTTCCAGGGTCGAGAAGCAAATAGTATCAATCTATAATATGCTCTATAATAATATTCATGGTTTATGATTCTTCTCTATCTATAACATTATGCCGTTCATATGAATCTACTCTACGTTCCAATAAGATTCATATACAATTTATTCGTGTTGGAGGTGGAGATAACCTCAGTTATCTTTCAAATCGAGAAAAAACTCCTAGAGACCAGAACTAATCTCTGTGTGCCAACATATGGCTGCATCAAGTCGTTGTCTACATAAATTCGACACGCGTTTGTGTGCCGAAAGCTACAGTAGCCACTACTCCCGACAAATCTCTGCAACCCGGTGTGAAACTGTTATGGCTGATTGGAAAGGAAGAATGAGAGAAGTTGTAAGAAGTGAAACATGTGCTCGAACAAGGAGAGAGAATGGAATAGAAATTCCAGGGTTCAGGGTTTTGGTGTCACCAATGTTAGGTGATAGAGTAGGGTTGGGCGGTGTTTAGTGAGTTGACTGCAGCTGAACGTGCAGGCTACGAGTCAACATCTAAACCTAAACGGTTCTTCGAGACCGCTTCGCTGATATCGTCTTGGAGCCCCTTTCTGTTCACAAAGGGTCTTTTGTGCCCGCTATGTCTAATAGGATAATCCGAGACGTAACGCTTTCGGTGGCTTTGTAAAAAATTCACCGGTCCAAAGCATTCCGGCTTCCATTTTGCTTTTCTTCGACTTGCCGCAGTGAAAGCACTACTTCTCACGTGGACACCTTCGTTTTACAGCCCTCTGCCTCTTCTTCCAAGCTTCCAGTTCAACGCTACTGGGTTCGCTCATTTCCACCGGCTCCCAATACCGAAACGCTTCATACTTTTTTCTTCACTCGTAACATGTCTCCTCCGATATTATCCAATCTGGCCTGATCGCTTTCATCTATCCTATCTCCTCCAACTCCTCTTTCTCCTTCATCACCACCACCCCTTCATTCTCTCCTCCACCACCTCCTCCACCACTTTTTATCTATCTCAGAGTTTTTATCTTTCTCCTTCCCCTACTCCTCATTTTCCTTCCCCATCCTGTCCCTCTATAATCTTCTCTTCCTTCTACAAATAATTCTAATACACCACCTTCTTCACAGCCCTATCTCCCTCATTACGTTCTTGTTCACCTCTTTCTGTTATCAAAGTTTTTCCCTGCAATTCTCTTCTCCTCTCACAGTCTCCAACTGAGTATCGAGGAGCTCATCTTCTTTTTCGTAACTCTATCCTGTAGAAAGCACAAAAGATAATGCATCTTCACACTTTCTATGTAGGTCTATAAGATTACAGATTGCAGCGATCAACTTGTATTGGAAAGGAAATCTGTGGCTGAGGAAAGTTGTATGGTCTTACTATTTGGAATTTATCTTGAAACTGTTCACTCCAGATTCTCAGCGATATTCTTCTCCACTTTTTCGTCTTCAGTCTCCTATTTTTGAATATTTATAATAGAATACACGATTACATATCGATGTTCAAGAAAAAAAAAGTTCCATCAAACAAGTAATGGTTATTGTTTCTTTGATACTGCTTTATCATCTTTTTTCAGATGTTATCAGGGCTATTTATTTTCAGGAGTACTGTAAACTTAAGTTGATGATCGAAAAACATCTCATATAAGTTCACTTTTTAGCCTTTATCAGTGTTATACAAAAAATATCGTTATTACTACCTACTTCTACTTCTAAATATCGTTAAGTACTACCTACTCCTGCATTGAAAGGTTTTGACAGTGTGTATTTTGCTGTGATACAGTGTGTGATGGATTAATTCCATTCGTTTCATGAAAGTGAACTAGAGTCGTCGATCATTCATGTAAGTTTTGGTTAGTTCCGGGCGGATGAACACGGATTGAGTTAGCCCCATGTTTGTGTCAGAACGTTGTGTAATAAGGGGTCGTATGTCAAGGTCCATTTGAAAAGGAGCACGAAAGTGAAAATTATAAGGGATTGTCGTGAAGAATACAAGGGAGACAGGATTATATGAATCCTGCGATGTATTGAGGTTGTCTGAATTTCCACAAATTCAATAATACTCACAACATAATCTCTCATTTTTTAACAATGCTGGAACCGAGATCAACTCAAAACCCAGATCAACCCTCAATTAAGAATGCTTCGTTGACTATAGAATGATAAATTCTATCTTTATAGCACCAACATGAAGACAATATTAATTCAATTGGATTCAGGAAGCTTGGGAGCTATCCTCAAATGATTTGATATGCGTGTTGTTAATCTCGTTAAAAGCAGCATCCAAACCTTCGATTGATGTTCGTTCCGGAAATTTTAATTCTGGTAATAGTTCTACGTTGAGATGTTTACAGAATCAAGCACCACAAACACATACATTTCAATTTTCATCAGTTAATCTTATTATATCTGTATAATGAGCATAGCAACACCTGGTGATATTGAAATGTGCATTTTTGTGGCACATTAGTATGTTAGCACCTTTGCATGGTAAAGCACAATATTGATTTTATCCTTGTGTGAATTACTATGAAACATATTTATTGTATATGAATCAACATACAATAAAAATAGAAATATTGCTCTCGAGGTTTCCTCTGTTGAATTACATAATATTCTCCATCGATATTAGTGCTGTTGAAAATTATTCATACCCTGAATGAAATTAATCTAATTTATTCTCATTTTGTTTCAGGTGAGTTGAAATAGCTGATTCTCAAGCTTCAAGTGAAGTTCCTATTATGGTGAGCTAAATTCACAATTTATAGGATACTATTGAGAATATTTCAAAGATATTAAACTGGAACTAATATGCTGATTTGAAACTTACAACACTCCCAGGAATGATTTTCCGTACAAACTGAATGCTTATTCATGATAATTTCCATTGTCGATTTACAATTCTGTCAAGAATAGGTTCATTTTTCCGTTTCCCAAATTGTGATAGTGTGAAACATTTGCAAATAATGTAGAGCAACAAAAACCAAATCGTTAAAAGTTATTTTAATTCACTGAAAATGATCAATCTTACAGTGCTGAAAGTGCAGTGTTAGTATCGATTTTTGATTTTCTCAGGAGTGACTCTTCTGCAATAGACTTCTACAGTGAAATCTATAACATATTGATAATATCATTCAAATTTCTGGGGTATACTATGAAACGGGGAATGAGATACACGTAGAGAAATTGATTGACATTCAATTAATGCAATCCAATTCACCAATAACAAACAATATGTAGCACATCAATGTAATCTGATATTTGTAGTAGAACTGTTGGAATACTCTGTATTGTCATTGATTCATTGATTTGACTTGTTCAATTGACTGGATCTATTTGTGGTGCTGGGATGGAAGCTGCACATGGCTGCAACGGTGATGGAACAGGGCTGATTAGGTAGGGCCAAGTGGACGACGGATAGAGATTAAGCTGTCCGCTGAATTAGATTGATGCCGGTCTAGACGGGCTTGATTGATGTCCGCCCCGACCCGACGTCTCACCCCGATCAACGGCAACGGGAAACGAGGAAGAGGCTGTGGAGGAAGAAACGATTAGATGAGACTGAAGAACTGTGGTGAGGGATGATAGAGTAAAGGGGTTTGACCCCAACGATCAAGAGGGGGCTGATATCGTAAGAGCCTTCTCAGACCGCTCTCTCACATTACTACATGCACTATTTTACCATAATTATTTCATCACCCTATAATACCATTGTTTGGACAGTCTCACGTCTTCAATCAGATTGAGTATCAATCATTATATACGTTCATGAAATTAAAAATACAGTGTCATGGAAAGGACTGTTCTACAAAGCATGGTTGTAGCAGAGACGAGAAATATAGATATGCTTATCCTTTATCTATGATAGTAGGCTAATTAGTTAACGTTTTTGCATATTGATTATGACTTACGGTTGAATTCGAGCTCTAAGGAAGTGGAATTTCATGAAATTCTATTTATGATGTCGATAATTCCTCATTGAATTCCATACCTATATCTACTTTTGATTCAAGTATATTGAGAACTTGTTAACCTACATAACGTTAACATTTATCGATATGTTTGATGCATTCAAAACAAACAGTGAACAGCCTTTTCAAAACAGCTTCTATTTTTTATATTTATAATACATGAAAAGCATTCATAAAACAGTCATCGCAAAGGCAATAAAATGATTCCACATCATGATTCTAAGAATGGTTACAACAATAAAATACAATGGAAACCAATTTTTCATTGTTATATTTGTTATAAAACTTATTGAAAAAAACAAAGAGATATGACCAGGAGCCAGTACTATTTTTTTCGTAGTAAATTGTGAAGAGGTAGTAACAACAGAGAGAATTACAACTCTATTGGAAGTGCTTTGTGCAACGTCCGGTTTGATTTTTGTTGTGTACTTGTTGACATTAGAGATACGTTTTTGGAGGCGTGTGTATAAAATGTATGGATTCCAGCCGCTGGCACTGCAGTTGTCCATTTGTTTGGTGCCTTCGACACTATTTTGCAAAATAAAAAGTGGCAGTTTATCTTGACCAGCCCACGCGCCCCCAAAACAATGGATAGCAGCAATCTGGGCCCCGTGCATGGCTTGGCAGTTTCTCTTTTCAGCGCACCCTTGCTTTTGTTTGGCTGATGAGGAAGGTGTGGTGAGAAGGAGGGAGGATGTGAGAGGGGTTGAGTAGGATAGGGAAGTATAGAGGAGAGTCGTTGCCAGCAAAAATCGGCAGACAACAAATTTCCAAAGGGGATGAAGGGACGTCGTGTCGCATAAAAGGAACAGCAAAAAACATGTGTGAGTTTTTCAGGCGACTAATTTTCGATCGTAAATTTTCTCTGATTTTTACACCCTACAGAGTGTGAGCTGCACATTGAATAATGACAATGTGATGGAGAATAATATGCTCAGTTTGAACTTTACTGTGTATTATTGTTTCATGGTTACAAAAGAGGAGAATATTCTAAAAATGTCCTGTTACTCAATTTGTGAATAGACGACAATAGTTTCATATGTAGAACAATATAATGACTTGTTATCGACTAACAAATAAATTGTAAATTTGATCATAAATTGTATAATAAAATCCACCCTTCTCTACAATACTCCTTTCCAAACTAATCACAAAATGTAATATGAACGGAATGGGCCATTGATAGATATTGCCACGAACTCCCGGTTCCGTACCTGCTCAATCAATCGGAAGGGTTGTGAGTAGGTAAGGAGGAAGGAGTGCTTGTTAGGCAACTCGATATCCTCTTACATAACAAGCAAACGTTGAAAACCCGCGCTGACTTTCCCGTTTGGCAATTCTAATGGCAGGGACAACATGCAAAGAAGCGGAGAGACCGACTGATGCAGTCAGCCGTGCTTGTTTGTGTGGAATCTGCACTGTTGGCGCCAGCTGTAGGCCTACTCGCTGTTGCCCACAAAACTGCGGCAACCTTTTATTTCCTGTAATTGAAATGTTTGTACAAATTCGTAGGCGGGTCTTTGCAGCACATTTCTAAACATGCCCAGATGCAGGCACTAGCCTGGACACACTGTAGCGGGGACGGGGTAGAGCCATTAGACCCGGCATGTGTGTGGCATAAACCCCTCGATAAAAATTGAAACGACGGTTGGTTATTCTGTGTGTACACGTACACTCATACCCCTTCCATTGCAAACTCCAGCCCAGCGAATCGCACAACCCCTGCTGGCTTCTGTTGGTCTACCATCCTTAATTGATGTATCATGATCATTAATTAATTCAATTCGCAATAGCTATTGATACTACCTGCTCGAGCCCCGTTATACGACAATTCCTATTACCATTTCCATTCCCGAATCAGATTACTCTACCAACGTTCTCGTTATTTGTTATGATTGGAATGCGAAATTAACTTTCTGTCTCAGAATAGCTTTAAAAAATGTATAGCTCATACAGTATATTAGTTCATCGATTATTCTCTGAATGAGAATAATCGATAACTCAATTCCTGTTGCTTTCATCTTCCTTCCATCACAATTCGCATATCTTATAATTGGTTCTACTCACAAAATATGAATCAACAATCATTATAATTATCATTTTTTAAAGCATATCAATGACTTGGAGGAGTGAAGAGTGCACACCACACAACCAGGCCAAGAATTCATCTCTGTCTAATTGTTAAAAATGTCTGATTAAGATTTATTCTCAAGATTCCTCCATGAAAATGTACATTTCAACTGAGTAATGGCACATGTTAGTTACCTGTAACTACATTCTCTCAAGTTTCAATAAACATTTGCATAGACCTTCACTATTATTAATGAGTTTGATGATTCCAGTACTGTAATCACAAAGATTCTGGTTGAACCATCAACTGTAAGCTTTCAGATATTCTAGTTTCGTGTGCCATACATTTCAATTAACCAAATATATAATTTCTGTATAAATCTGTTAAATCGTTAGTCACGCAGCTACCAGACAATAATTCATCAGTCTGAGCTGACAGAAGCCATCCACAGCTCTGACCGCAACAGTACTATGGTGACCAAACTACAGATCAGGTGGATGTCCTCACAGGTTGGTCTGTATTAAACCAGTACTTCATTAAATGATATCCCCGGGCGCCGCACCGCGGCACTCCCACAGCACGTGCTACGGTAACAAGGGTGGTCCCCGGTTGCAGCCACGCAGCACAACAATGATTGATTGCCTCTCCTGCAACTGCAACTTGAAACAATTACAGCCGATCGAAATTCGTTTGGGCGTATCGATACTTCCGGTTACTGAACCTGCATGTAGATATTATTGTGCAGTTTGATTCTCGTTGAGAGTTTTGTCACCAGCAAACTTCCACCCCTCTACTTGTCATGAATACTAATGATAATGATAGACCTATCAGGTAGAATGTAAAATTGCTGAAACTCTTGAAGGATAGAAGGAACCTTCTCAGAAGTATCACCAAAGTAATGGTTATATCAACAGAGTTCCCAATTGTATGTTATTTGCTTAGCTTACACTCTCAGTTTCTATTTGGAGACATTATTTGGAATTATTCAAGAACAGGATTGTATCATTTTTCATTTCTGAGAATTGATCAATGGAATTAGAATATTAGGGGTCCGATCTCACTAAGCGTCAAATTAATCTGTGAATAGCGCAGAAATAAATTTAAAATTCATAAGATAGGCTACTTAACAGTTTAACGATTTCACCTAATTCTTGATTCTTCTCAAATTTCTCGAAACCAACCAACTTCCATTCATTCATTGGATAGAGCAAACAATACAATAGTCGAAAAAGAAAAACAGTTAGTAATAGCTCCCTCCTATTCTATCACTTCTATTTCTCTGCTCCATATTTTATGAAGTTTTTCATAACTTATGAAGAGAATTGCTCGATAGCATACACTTTTCAGTTAACGTCTATAGCTTCCAAACAATGTTTGGAATTCACTGAAACATGAAATTCATATTGTATAAATTAGTTGAATTTATATCTGTATTGTGAAATAAGAATAATGAAACAAACTATCATTTTACATAAAATTATGAATAAACCATCTTGTCTAATTTACTGATTCTTTGTGAATCATTATCCTAAATATCGGAGTGAGTATATTTAAATAAATAAATAAATAATATATTTATTACCATTTGATTTACAATAAACATTGGTCATTGTCACAAGTATACAATCAACAATACAAAAGTCTACATAGCTAAAACACAATTACTTCGAAAATTAACTTCTTAAACAAGATTACAAACTAAGTTTACACAGCCTAGATCATACACAATAGTAACAGATTTACATAGATTGTGAAATGTTATAAAATTCAGGTACCTTGTAAAGTCCACCTCTTATTAGGCCTTTTCTAACTCTATCTTTATATTGGGTGGCATCTAGGTCTCTTACCAATGACGGAAGGGCATTATAAAATCTGAGAGATTGGGCCCTGAACCTCCTCAATGATGCGCTGGAAGAGCATCATTCGACACCTATATTACTTGCCCCTCTTGTATTGTATATATGCCTATCAGAGTTGAGGCTAAATTTATCTAGGTTCTTTTTGATATAACACAGACATTCCAGGACATACATAGAAGGAAGAGTCAGAATTTTATTCTCAATAAACAATCATGGTCTACAATGACTATGTGGCTCTTCATTGTTTAATATTCTAATGGCTCTCTTCTGTAGCAGGAAAAGTTTACCAGCCAAAGGACCATTTCCCCACAAAATTATAGCATAGGCTAGGTGACTGTGTAAAATCGCAAAGTAAACTGTTTTCAAGACCTCTATTGTCACACTTCCAGCCAACCTTCTCAACATAAAAAGCCCTCTTAGTACTCTATTATAAATATTTTCTATATGGGTATTCCATTTAAGATTAGATTGCAAAGAAACTCCGAGGAACTGGGTAGATTCAACGATTGGGCTGTTGGCTAGACTAAAAATTATAGTAGTGGTTTTTTTATCATTAATAGCTAACTCATTTGCCTTAGCCTTACTCCAACTGTCAATCAAAAGATTACATTGTTCTAAATTGGACTTTGCATCTGTCTGATTTCCATCGCTAATAATAACTGCCAGGTCATCTGCATATAGAAATATTCTTCTTCCATTGCCTTCCAAGTAAGTAGGTAAGTCATTAATATAAATTGAGAACAGTATTGGTCCAGGAAAGATCCCTGAGGTACCCCTCGTTCTACTGATAAGAAATCAGAACTCAGACCACAATGGTAAACTGACTGGAACCTCCCCTCTAGATATGTTTTGAAAAACTTCAATACTTTATGATATATATTGTAGGCAGAAAGTTTTGTTAATAGTATTTCATGCGAGACCGTATCAAAAGCACATGAATAATCGTACATTCTGGCAACATTGTTCTTCTTGTCCTCAATTCCGATCATTACAAACTTCACAAACTCAGATATGGCAGATGTTGTGCACAAATCACCTCTAAACCCAAATTGACTTGAACTAAAAAATTTACTTTCTTCAAAATACTGTACAAGAGGTTCACTAACTAGGTATTCGAAAGCCTTACCATTGGAATGATGGTCATGGGTCAAAAGTTTCTGACGTCACTTTTAGAGCCTCTCTTATGTATTGGTAATACTTTACTATATTTTAGGAAATCTGGGTAGATGCAGTTATTTATACATTCATTGAACAGGTAGGTGACAATTTCCGCTATGTAAGGGGCTGCAATCTTTATTATTAATGATTTTAAACCATATACATCATACGATTCGCTATTCTTCAACTTCATCAAGGTATTGTACACTTCGGTAACTGTGAATTCTGGGAACTTAAATTTTTCACTCATACATCTATTATGATTAAAAAGTGGCACATCATTTCTACTATTACACTCAGAGACATTATAATTTATATTGTGTCTATTTACAAAAAAATTATTGAACATATCAGGAGATATATCTCTTCCTGCCGGCTCTTTCTTATCTTTCCTATTCAAAGAGTTATTTATTATATCCCACATCGCCTTAGCCTTATTATTAGAACTACCTATAACATTTTTGTTGTATTCTCTAGGTAGCCTATCAAGTTTTTTCAGTCAAAACTATTTTGTAACTGGAGTGTAGCAGAATGAGATTTTTCCCTATTACCTTAATCCATCTGGCATTAGACAATCAGGAAGAAATTGTAATCCATCGTTGTATTGTCGTCTAATTGCTTGCCGCCATGAAACGAGGAAGGCCGCAAAATTTATGGATCCATCTTTCATCGCGACGTCGAACCTGGATTACTTCTCGTTCCAATTTCGAGATTGTCTCGGCTATTATTATTACTACGACGATCTTTATTGTTTTCCAAGATGAGAGGAATTTTACGGATGACGATAATACGAGTGCTCACTGCTCAGTACGTGAATCACCGGAAATACTGCACAACCGATAATGATGGATCGACTTTACCACTACTTCTTCCGGGTTTTTCTTGAGAACGAAATTGGAAGTGCGCTGTGGAAGTAGTTGTGAGACGTGGATATTTACGGCGCTCCGCTCGCTCGCTATATATACGAACGCAGCAGCTACCCACCTTTGCTCGACTATAGATCGGGCTTGGTCCGGAGGGGACTTGTAATTTAGTATCGCTGAAGCTGCATTATCATCGTACGGGTTGGAACTCATAACTTCTTCCATTGTCCCTCCGGCAATCTCGAGATTTTGGATGGCGTTCTTCAACAAATTGATTGGCTCTGTCTCATAACTATTTTCCTCTTCATATATACAGGAAACATATTTCTTCTCGTAAAAATGTGTGCTTATGGGTTGCCCAATTGAAATACCCATCCAAATAGAACAGGCTACTCACTGATTCATCCGCTATGAGGAATTATTCGCTCTCATTAATGGTGAACTAAGAATAGAATAATAATATTGTTGAAATATACATTATAAAATAGTGAAATGATCGTATGTAATAGTCTGTAGTCATATCCACCTCATTTGGCTCTAAATTAATATGACGGTTACTGTGAACTTACAGCCTATCATCAACTTCGATCTCGGATATAATCATAATTTTGGCTTACTGAATGCCAAAGTTGTTGTCCGTCTGTTTTTATGTTCTAAAATTTAATATCTTTAGAGAGAATAGATCAATCATCTACAAATTTTACAAATAGCGGCTCTATCTGAAATAATATTATTATTCTATTCATCTATCCATCTATGGTCCTATTCAATGAATTGGATGACCCAATAGCTAGCCACTCATGAAGACGCACAAAATTCCCTATTATTCCTCTATTATTGTTCACTCTCTTGATAGAGCCCACTTTATCGGTGTCATACTACTCCGTACAATCCATACTTTATGCTGTTGGTTTACTCCTCCCCGTCGACAAGACCCTTCAAAGCCTAGAGGTGAGATTTATCGTCCCTGGGAATTTACTATTAGTGCCGAACCCAACTCAAACGCAATCCGATAATCCGATTAAGTTTCCACGTGCTCTTATCACTTCATGCACGTGATTTTAAATCATCAAAGCTTTCAGAAACCTCAGTTCGATTTTCACGTTCTCGTGTGCTGCTCCTCGTATTGAGAAAATTTCAGAGATTTTCGAAAGAAAGCGTCAGCCAAGTGGTACAAAATCCGAATATTGATTTTGAATACTTTCCAAATGAATATTTTAAAAATTCATCCAATATTAATTGAATTGTTATATTGATACCTCTTCTACTTTTCTCTAATTCCTCATCATATTGTTTTATTATTTTGGTAATGTTGGCTTTGAATATCAGAGCTAATTTCAAAACCCATGTATCCGAGCACAACTCAATTTCACACAAGATTAAAAATTGATTTCATTGAAAGAGCGAAGTGAGGTCTAAGATTCAAGATGACAGTTTTGCATTTTTATTTATGTTTATATTCATGTTTCGCATTTACAGCGAAACGCGGCAATAGATTTTCATGAAATTTGACAGGTATGTTCCATTTTTAATTTCGCGTCGACGTCCACACGACAGCTGACTTATTACCAAGTTACATTGAGATAATTATCAATTGCATCCAATCAATAATCCACTAGACAGCTGATTTTCGATTAATAATTCTATAATCTGATTTTTAGGTATCAATGGCGTTCGAAGGAGACTCGTTTTCCTTTTGTATTATCCTCGATTGCATGCGAATTTCATGCACTATTAAATGCATTATTGATTGCATGCAATTAATAACTAAAATGACATAGTATTTTCTCTCGACCTCTCTCTGCTTTCAACTCGGGTTGATCTGTTGCCAGTATGTCTTGAAGGAGATTTTGATGTTAGCTTTTTTGATACACCTACCCCAACAGCCATTAGCCGCTCTCACATCGATATCTCGCCGACACCGTCATACAGACAGGATTTAAAAAAAAATATTATAATTTTTTTTTATTATTTACTCTGATTGACAGTATAAGAGGAGGCTGTGGTTTATAACTGCGCAGGGTCTACTGTTCACAGAACTACTAGTAGTATATATATTTATATATGTTCAACCCTCATAATATCTATCCCCTGTATTCCAGACTCACCCGTACTTCCAGTGCTTCATAATTACCACTCCCAAGACTTTTAACATATATTCTTGTATTTGCACACGTTCATACTATGTGATGTACCCAATGATTGTACAGCCCCTGAATTATGAATTAAGAATATTTATAGACCGTTAAGCGAACAAAACAAATTCCATCACTGAGAAAGAATCACAATCTTATCTAAGGCAGATAAACGACAGTTATCTGACCTATAAAGGCTGCAACTAGTAAATCAGTAATAGTAGGCTATATCTTTCAGAAATGTATTAACAAAAAACCAAATGTATTCATAATGTTTACTTTTTTTGATTGGTAATTAAAATATTTGGATGTTAAAATTGAACCGATACAAAACCCTAAATAAACCAAAGCTTACTTGCATCAACAACTAGCCAATTGAGAAGGCAGTTTGCATAATAATTGTTTTAACGTGGTTTGATTATATGTAGTGATTTGGGATTGACATTCTACCACATCAAAATCAATAAAAACAAAAGAAATATATTATATAAAAGAAATATTTTATTATTATTATTATTATTATCATTATTATTATTATTATTACAAGCATGTGTGTTATTAATGTCTTTATACTTCTTCTTCTATATGCCGGCTCCGCGACGGAGATTGGCGATCATCAATGCAATTTGGATTCTATTGACTGCAGCTCGGAACAGAGATGTTGAGTCAATGTTGAACCACTCTCTCAGGTTCTTTAACCAGGATGTTTTCCTTCTTCCAGGCCGGCGTCTTCCTTCGATCTTGCCCTCCATTATCAACTGCAGGAATCAGTGCTTCTCATTGCGCATCACATGTCCAAAATACTGAAGCTTCTGACTCTTAATACAGTAAAGAACCTCCACTGTAGTCCCAATTCGTTCTAATACCTCAGAATTCCTCACCCTTTCTGTCCATGAAATACGAAGAATGCGCCGATACAACCACAGTTCAAACACCTGCAGCTTTGCCTCCAATGCCTAGGTTAATGTCCATCCCTCATGCTCAAACAACAATACTGGAATGATGTAGCACTTCAACAAATGAATTCTAGTCTTGAGAGCAAGGTTCCGATTGCAATATTTTCCGACTTTTTATACTTCTACTTTATTTTATAAAACTGCGTCTATGTTCTACAAATTATTGGCTATTTTGAAAGTTCACAAAATTAGCGCCAGCACAAGTTCTTTTGAATTGTTAAGCCTCTCGTTATTCGACGAAAATGTATATGAAATTATATTATTTATTTTATGTTTTAATGGAACCTAATGATAATTTAGAACAACTTATAATATGGTTTTTTTCTCATTTGAAAGCTTTAAAGTTGGATCTATTTCCACCACTCAATTGGCGCATTTGTTACGTCACAGGATCTAACCAATCCCGAATTAGTATGTAAATTTGGAGAGTATTAATCTCTGAGAAGAAACTCAGGTGGAAATTAGAAGAGGCCATTTTTTCGACAAATCACCAGTGGGATACAGACCTGGTCCACGTACTTAATTTTTAAAAAACTTTAATTCCTGTTTCAATTTAATTTAATCTTTGTTCTTTCTGTTTTTAAAAGTTGTTCAGAAGTTCCCATAGTAATCTTTGATATTAATTTTTGCGAATTCATTCGAAGAGTCCCTAAAATTCTAATAGTGAGGTCTGATCGACGATTTTGCCACGCGTCAAGGGCTTAGCCGGCACGAAATATTCTACGGCCGAATATATTTTGAATACCAAAACGGAAACAAAAGTTTACGTAAGTTGTTCGAACATATGAAAGGGGATCCCCGCTATTCTACGGAAAATTATACAGCGTATAAATTCGTCAATTTGGGAAAAAGTCATGACTATAGATTTAAGGGTACCGAATTATTATAAATGGTTTTTATTTCAATAAGTCAAATTTAATATTCACGCTGTACTTAGCCGAAAGGTCTATTTCCTTAGGCAAACCCTCACCCTGAAACCTTTTATTAGTAATCTCATTAAATTTTAAAATCATAATTTTGTATAAGCCTACTTGGCCTTTTTAATTTTGTATGTCTTATGACCCTTCCAAGGGCTATCACCTACCTCATTTCAATCAATTTAATATTATTACATTTTTATACAGTATCTATTATTTGCAGATTTAATTTTATTATCGTTTAATATTTAACCATTATCAGTTTGCAACTATATTTTGTATAATTTGTTTATCTATCAATTCGATTTTTTGCTATTTGGGTATTTCTTCTACAATATATTTTTTATTATCTATTCACCTCTCTGGATTTATTTCATTACACCTCCAAGTTCGTTCTTTCTCAACTGACACATATCGATTGTGCAAGATACAACCTGCTTTGCAGAGGTCAGATATCGTTGAGAATCATAAATAGTATTAGAACATTATTTCTTCTGGTGTTAGATGGTAGTCGATATTCATATCAAGTAATAAAATATTTTATTGGAGATATCCTCCCGAAACAAATAAGATCGACTGTTGTCAGCCCACCACATTGAGGTGTATTGGATCCAGCATTAACAACCAGTTAATGCCACAAGGAGAGGTAATTGATCACATAGACAGCATCAAAATTAAACTCGGTACTCGAAGCATTTACTTTTTTGGTTTGGTATTGTAATCTAAGTGTACTGGTTATTATTTGGAGAGTGACTCATTCAGAACTTTTACTCTGCTTGGTCCTAGCGACAGCATTGATTATAATAGGCAGATTCAAACTGAACTGCATTCTATTATTGAATTGGATTCAATTTTAATTTACCACATTTCCAACTTCAGCGTTATTTTGGAAATTTACAGTTCTAACTTCGGCTACCTTTGTAGACCGCCAACCTATCAATTCAACAAACTACTTTATCAAATCAATTTCTTTGATATTAGAAAAATTTCTTAAAAAAAGTTGGTAGCACTGAAGGCTACTGTATGTATTCTTGAAAAGAGGTCTCACTCATTATTAGTTTAAATATGTTTTTTCGAGAGTTTCTGCCCATTGTGCCAGTTCCATGAGAAATATAAGAGGTATATAGTCTAGTGAGTACTGAGTTTCCTTGTGAAGTTTAATTATATTATTTTAATACGAATAGCAACATTTCTAACCTACAAAAGTGACTACTGAAAAGAATTTCGTGTGATAAATTGCCTTGAATGAACTTTGACCTCATAGTCTGCAACTTGACGGATTGTTTCATCCCTCGTGTCTTCTTACTCAACTGTTGAAGTAGATTTGCCTTATCAGCTGCTATACCTATCATAACTGAGCGTGATACTTCCTACTCTGTTTATATCTAGGAGTTAAATTCAACAATCAATCTACAATGCAATATCTTATCTTTTCAACTTGACATAGGCTGTTTTCACTTTCATCGACTGACCCACCGAAGAATACGATAAGGAATACCAGTCATTGAATTTCTATCTCACGTAGTGATCTCCCTGTTTACAACCAGCCGGCTTTTTTTGCACCTGTTGATTCTCTTCTTCTGTTCTGATAGTGATGATTCACTGATTGCTTTTGTATTACACCCGCATGTTGTGAGTTCGGTTTATGATTTAACACTGCATCGTCTTAAACCTGGTTTCTGCTTCTTCCATTTTCCTTAATCCTCTCAAATCCTTTCAGGAGCTTCCCGTTTTATCCTGCTTTGGTGGCTCTCTAAGCTTTCAATTTCCTTCTCTTCCAAACCCATTTGACATATTCGATGAGATGTTGACACGAGCTGGACGCAACTCCGTGAGGTCACAGATGGAGCGCAATTTGGTAGACCTTAAGGAGGGCTTGATTGACAGTGGTGTAATAGAGATTGCGCTTAATATGCATACTGTGTTGGACTCCATTTCCAACAAATTTTCGAAAGAGGTTGTGATAGATATAATCCCACAAGTTATTTCACTGTTGAATAAATACGATGCTGCAATCAAAGTGAATGAAGATTTAAAGATTCATTTGACGAACGCTGCAGCCGAAAATAATTCTCTGAGAAATTCACTTGCACAAGAAAAGAAAATCAGAGCTAATGTTTTAAACGATTCTTTGTGCAACGAAGAGCGAGCTGATGTTGAGATAGATCAGTTGAAAATGAAACTGAAAGCCTTGAAGACTACTGCGGACGAATTGAAGGTTGAGCTCAGTTCAAGAGATGAAATTATCAATCTTTTACAGAGTGATGCGCAGCATACTGCAGATAAAATTTCTAATTTGGAAACAGAATTAACTTTATTGAAAAATAGCAGAGCACTTCCAATGAATTTCACTACTCCTATATCAGCCTGTCGATTTCAACGATTTTCCAATGACAGCTCAATAGTGACTTCAAATCGTTTCTCAGTCTTGGATGCGGAGGAGATCGGGTCACCCATAACACAATTGACTAGAGGACAAACGACAACATTTGATGTAAGAGCCCAGGTGCATGTAGGTGAAACCGATGCATCTGCAGTCAGGAAGAAACCAAGGAGGCCTATCAAAGAATCATCATCATTATCATCTTCAAATTCAGTGAAGAGGCGTATTGTGATACTGGCTGCAAGTCAAGGTAGAGATATGCACAATTACCTAGGTCACTTGTCCGACTACTACGATATTTTTGTGTATACTTTGCCGGGAGCTAAATTAAAACAGGTTATTGCAAATGGGATACAATTTATAAAGGATTTGACAAAATTCGATTACGTGATTGTAATGGCGGGGTCCAATGACTTTGGCAATCATGAGCCATGTGATCTCAATATCCAACAAGGAATGGATAAGCTATTGACATCGGGAATAAATACCAACTTCATTGTTTGTGCAATACCTTTTAGGTATGATATGCCTCACCACAATGACAATATACATTTTGCTAACGAATCAATCTTCGCAAGAATACGGTCTTATTGTGGAGTATCAAGAGTGATATATGGAGAAGTCAATAATAACCTGCAAAGACACCATTTCACAAGGCATGGCCTGCATTACTCAAAGGGTGGAAAACGTTTTGTAGGAAGGTCTTTGTGCGATTTTGTGACAATTGATAGCGGCATTGTCTCTAAGAAAGTCAAATCAACGCGCTACGACTCACAAAAGAAGCAAACTGCCAGAGAACCAGTTCTTTCCATTCCGATGAAAACCAACGTCGATGTCAATGCAATAATCAGCATTGATGACTCATTGACGTCAACATCAACGCCATTGTTTGGTCAGCCTCGGACGATTCTGCACGGAGGATCTACTCCAGACGTTCGCCATCATAGAGACGTCATTGCAGCTCATATCCCAGATGTTCCGGAATCCAGTGCTACTGTGTCCTTCCATGACTCACTCAAAAACTCTATAACCAATCAGGATTCGATTCAAGTTGTTCATCTGCTCGTGATCAAGTACTGAATGACGATGCAGAACTTTGTAACATTCCCTGCAGTCCCTCATTAATAACAGACTCTGTGGTAGATACTAACATTGTGCAAAGTTGTTTAAACTCAACAATCCAAGTTCAAATAGGTATAGATTAGACTCATTGAAACATACAATACCTTGCACAAGAATCGCTTATCTAAATGTTCAAGGATTGAGAGGTAAATTGAATGTTCTCAATGACTTTGTAATTAATGAAGATATTGATATTTTAGGTATAAGTGAACATTGGTTGCTCACTGATGAAATCGGATATAGTAAAATGGATGTTTGTATTGCAACAAGTAGTTACTGTAGATTATTACACAAAAATGGCGGAGTTGCAATATTTGTCAGAAAGAATCTTTACTCTCAAAGTCAAGAACTGAGTCTGAATTTTCTATGTATTGAACGTGAGTTTGAGGCCACCTGTACTATTATAGAGCCAGGAAACTCATTATCGTATCATTGTACAGATCTCCTTGTGGAGATCCCAAAGTATTTTTAGCCAAATTGGAGGAATTGCTTCTATTTTTGTCTAGTCAATGCTATAATGACCATACTATTGTTCTTGGTGGAGATCTTAATTCTGCTTTTGATGTCAATCATGAAACTTGTCATTCCAATAATTTGAAAAATCTATTGAGACAATTTAATCATCGTATTTTCAATACTCTGCCCACTAGAGACCAAGCATGTCTCGATAATATTTTTTCAAACGTTCAACCTGATATGATAAATTCAAGTGTCATAGGATTTTCTTACTCTGATCATGATTGTGTCACGATATGTGTGCCCTGTAGTTCTATTGAGTCTAGTTCTAACGATTTTGTCACTATTACTTCAAGACCTGTTACTAAAGATAAATTACTACAATTTAATCGGTCTCTAAATTTAGTGAATTGGTGTGCTGTCATGGAAAAGTCAGATGCAAGTGATATATTCGAATCCTTCCTCAATACAGTTTTATATTATTTCAATCTAACTATCCCTAGAAAGACCTGAAGAAAAAAAGTTTCCCAAGTTAATAATAGAAAGAATTTCAAATGTAAGGCTGACTGGTACACACCTGAACTTGGTAAGATTAAGATTCTACTCACTCTCTTACATGAAAACTTCAAAAAACAAAAAACCGAACATTCGAAAACACTTTATCTTAAGGTGTGTTTTCGTAACGGGCAGACGACAGAATTCACTTTAAATTAACATTGGTTCTTATGGGAGTATTCACCCATCGGCAGAAAGTTGAGCAGAAAAAAAGAACTGTTCAAATCAGAGACGAACTGTCGTTCATCTTGCCGTTCTTTATAAGGCCTATCAACACAATGCTATTTTGCTTCGACCGATCACTGCTCGTGAACCGTTTTGTCGAAAAAGAACTAATTTCGGGATTCTGTCGACGAGAACAGACAGCTTCGAATCACTTTTCTGCTCTGATCACGTGACACCGGCAGAATAATGTTTCTGTAGATCAGACGCCATGTTCTTTTTAACCTCAATCTTTAATTGTTGGATGGTTTGTTTTGATATTGGTTGTCAGATTTCGGATTGCTACTATTATACTGTGAAATTAATTTGCAGTGGAAAATGAAGGTATTAAATATTTCTATTGGTTTCTTTATTCTTATAATTTTTACAAGAGAAATGAAAATGGATTTACAACAGAAAGGCGTGAAATTTTCGAAGTTCAAAGTTTTGTACTTTCCAGACCTGCACAACGAATTACCTATTTGAAAAATAGAATATGGTTAGAAATTGCTGATGTAATAGAGGATTAAAGTAAGTACACTTAAATTTCTCATAATAAAGTAGGCTAGATTTACCGTACACAATTATTTGATATAAATTTTATGAGTAGCCTACTAGCATGTTTACAATTTTTATTCAGGTAGCCCACTGTAGTAGGCCTTTAATAACCTAGTCTCTAGGCCTAAATTGCTATCTTTTTCATTTTTCAAGAGGTTAGAAGTTGACAAAAGTTTATTTATTCTTTTTTTAATGTTTAATTTGTAGTATTTAATAATAATGTAAATCCTAGACTAGCTAGTTTGTGTATGGTAGAGAATTATCACAAGAAAGAGAGAAATCTAATCAACTGATTAGATTTAAACTCATTCAAGATTGATTGATTAGATTAACATTAAATGATCAGATTCAAAACATTATTCAACCAAGATAACATTTAGCATTTCATACTAACAATCTTTTACACTTTCAGTAAGTTGGCCTAATCACAAAATACATTTTTTATAATGCAGCTAGTAGTTTTCACAAACAGATTTATTAAAAATAATATCATAATTTGACTTAGAAGTATTTTTCATTACATTCTAAGTCCTAAACTTCCATTATACTTGTTGCACCTCAAAATATTGTAAACCCATAGTATATCAATATAATAACAAAACTAACCTGACTATTAGAACATTTACTTTGTCTTTGGTACCTATCTATGAATTAATCTTCCCTTAATTTATAATTCAAAATCACTTGGAAACAATATTAAATAGATTGTTATAACTTGATCAGAGTCAGTGTAATTGAATATTGAAAGACTGCCATTGGAAAAATATAAAATAGGTACTATTTTTCTGGTTGACCATTGCTACCAAACTCATTTAAACTACAATAGTAATGTATTTGAAAAACTTATTCATGCTCTATTGATCGATATATTGCGTGATGCCAGGTATATCAATGTGAATAGTATAAATTAAAACAGGAGACACACAACATAGATAGATTAAAAACACTGAAAAACTTACATTATAATCGGAAATTTTAAGGAACTGTGTCCCCTTTCTCAACCGAGCAGAGAGTGTAATGTAAGTTTTTCAGTGTTTTTAATCTATCTATGTCGTGTGTCACCTGTTTTAATTTATATTATAAAACTTTAAAGTGTTTTCTGTTGTGTGCTATGAATGTAAGTATATACTTATAGTATTTATATCTAATGTAAATAGTTTATTGAGGCCCAGTTCACTTCTAATTTATTCAAAGTCCAAACTATGTCTTATCATTGATGATTAATTTCACATTATCTCCAAAATGAATATGCTGAAAGATTATGTTTCTTTTTTCAGGTACCATTTACAAACAAAATATTGAAGAGATGTGCTCAAAGGAAATGCATATGAATTCTTTTTTGTTGACCAGGATGGAACAATTCTTTGGAACCTATACTTAGAATAAGTTAGTTAGGTAAGATAAAATTCCACTCATTTTTTAAACTTTATATAGGCGATGTCATTTTATACAGTTTCCCATTTTTAAAAAGGTTTATCCACTTCAATGTTTTATTATCGATTTGATGGTAGATATTCAAATAGTAAGATTTAACTATGGTACGTGACTAAAATAATAGAAAAACTGACTGAATTTTGAAATCATTAATAGCTTACAGGAAATCTTAATATTTCGAAACTACCTGAAACCACATGAGATCAAGATGGACAGTTGAGAAGAGTGCTTAAAAAACAATGTATTCACTTATCATTCAGGGAATAGAGTTATTCATAATATTTGGGATTCCTTCCATAAAGAAATAATTTATGTAACATTATCTAATAATGTGATAACATTACATCAATAATTTGATGTTAAAATTGTTTTTAAAACACTCTTCTCAACTGTCCATCTTGATCTTGAGTGGATGATGACTTTATAAATGACCATACATTAGAACTATGAATAGATGACTTCAAAAATTCACCCAGCAAGTGCTGGTAGAAAACACTGAATAATAGCTTTTAATGACAGTCATTCCACCTTTTAAAATTTATGATTAAATTCATGGATGAAATACCCACATTGTTCTGAGAGAGATTTATGTATTTGCAGTTTGGTATTCATTTTCAAATCACTTAGTTCTACTTATAATGTTGTAGATAATCATCATTTCAGATTAAGCAATTAATTTATTGATTATTTCCATTTGTTTCATTGAACTTGTTTCTCTAAATGTGGAATTACTTTATGCAGTACATTTTGGAAGAGTTAAGTAAACCAAACGGTCGAGAAGTAGGCCTACTGACCACAGAAATAAATAAATAATTGTTCATGGTATCCAAAAATATATTGTTCACCAACAAGTTCTTTTGACCTAGGGGCACACTGATTAATCCCAATTCCTGCATGGAGATTTATTTATTCAATCATTCAGAATTACACAACTAACAGATTGATGCTAATAATAATTCAACTGAATGTTGGTTTATTGGAATTTCTCATATAATATTACTTTGTCATTATTGGAGGGTTCCTTCCCAAGAAATATAATTAAAAACTTATACAGATTACAATCAAATTCAGAATTCACTTTGCAAAGTTTTTTTTATAATGAATAATAAATTATCTATAACTTTTTGATTTCAGGGCTAGTGATGTACCAGCAAGAAGTAGAGGATGACAAAGAAAATCAACTATGGATAATATTCCATGGATATGATTCATGTATGATGTAGTAACCTACAGAAGAAAGAGATGGACTAATCTAAGAAATATATTCATTTTTTCAGTACATCTTGATGTGTTTATTTCATGTTATTCATAATAATATCTTCTTTTTCTGATCGCTCCTGCTAACTGCTTCAATTCAGGTAGTGACAACAGCAAGTGACATGAAATTAATAAAATATGTTTTAATTGTTTATACTTGAGGGATTTTTAAAACTATATTTAACCCAAAAGCATCGAACTCTTATTAACAACTTTATTGGTTCTGTATGTCTTCTGCTTTTTTGGAACTAATAAAATTATTTAACATTGCTGACTGGCAAATGCTATAGGTAACACGTAGTTAAATAATAGACTTGAATTGGATATAAAATAGGGTATCACAATTATTATGTATTGTATTAAGAATTAAGTAATAGTACTTATTTACTGCATTGAAGGGGTAATAATTCTTTGAATATGAAAAATAACTTAAGCAAAAGTTGAAAATATGATGTTCCAAGCCACATCAAATATAATCACTTTCAATTCTACCTTCTAGGCTATATTTCCAAGGTTTTGATTAAAATTGATAAACTTTTAGAACATTATAGTGAATAAGGAGTTTGAAAGGCTACTCTAATTCTAATTAATACCCTAATAAAGTATTAATTTTAATAGGGCAACGTTAATGGTTAATTGTAGAAAATAACTAGTAGGCCTACCCTAAAATATTCAAAATAAGCATGACCAGTTTCTAATTATGTCATTGTCAAGAGAGTCCTTATTGAAAATGTCGAAACTAATCATGTTTCATTTTGGAATATCACAAGGGTACTAGTTACCTTCTATAATTAATAAATATTCATCCATTTTAAAATAGGCTATGTGTTATTTAAAGTACCATAACAGAACTCGTTTATTAAAGCAAGATATAGTTATCTCAACAATAATTATTAGAATTAGTTCGCCTGTTTGAATACACTTTGTACATGTCATATGTGTTAATCTATAATAATAATAATTTCCAATATTCGTATAGCTTTTACTGGTGAGGAGTCCCTAATTGAACATTGCCTGAGAAGGCATATTGATTTAGGCAGTCAATTGGCCTCACGATTCTTATAAATGATTGTATATCAGCCGGGACCGTACCCATCCAATGATCAAAAAGGGGACTGCTAAAATAAAATTGCCTAAAAAACGTTTACAATATTGATATCCCTTGGTGTAATATATCCCATAGATTCCAAAAATGCCAAAATTAAAGCACTTATTTATTATTTATTTATTGATTTTTTTTCGATAGAGCTTCAATAGGCCTTTGAAGTTGAATACGGTACTCATAGTAGTTAGGCCTACCTATAAACGATGTGATTCAAAGAACATGCATTGACTCTGAAGGCAATTGATTCTAGTTAATAAAATAATTATAATAATAACTTATTAATAATAGAATGCTTCTAGTTAATAAAATAATATCTTATTAATAATGAAATACAATCAGTTACTTCAAATAATTTACCCTTACAAATTTCAAGCATAGGAAATGAAAAGTTAACTCTTAGATTGACATGCCTATAAAGCATAGAATTTTGCATAATTATTGAAGTAACTAATAATTGTGGAAAAGTTATCTGAGTTTTAAAAAGCAATTAATTCACTTTATTGAATTAAATCTCCAATAATCATTTCAGAATTACCTTTTGGACAACCCAAAAAGTTCATTACCCATAACACATAAAGCAAAATTCATGTCAAAGAACTAGTTCTTTGAATGTTACTGTTTCTGCCCGCCTGGGTGCGCTGCAATCGATTCTGCTTCTGCCCGTTACGAAAACACAGCTTTAGATGCAGAGCACTGTACAGAAATTCATTGGATGAAGCCAAGAGGGATTCTGTCGCATCAATCATTGAATCTTCTAATAACAAATGTAAGAAAGCATGGCAAATTATCAAAACTTTATCCTCCAACAAGAATGTTGTAAACTTATCTACTCCTGAACCAAACAAACTTAATAATTATTTCATTCGATCAGTAGATGATGTGCACGAGAAGATAGACAAGCCATCAATTACAGCCAGTGCATTGCTCAATGATAATGTCAATAAAGTGCAAAATAGCTTATTCTTTTTTCATGAGGTGAGTCAAGAGATGATTTTTAAAGTGGTTCATAATCTTAAAGTTTCGAAGAGTGAAGATTTCTATGGTTTATCAAGCTGTCTTCTCAAAAATATTGCTCATTCTGTAGTGCCATTACTGACCATTTGTATTAACAGGTGTATTACACAGGGTGTTTTCCCCGATGTATTAAAAGTCTCCAAAGTTGTTCCCGTTCATAAGAAAGGCTCAAAAGAGGAACCTTCCAGTTATAGACCCATCCAAATAGTGCCTGTCTTCTCCAAGGTTCTAGAAATTGTCATGTATATACAGGTGTATGAATACTTGGTAAATCTTGGGGTACTATCGGAGCATCAATTTGGTTTTGTGAAGGGAAGATCCACTAATGACGCCTTTGATGCACTTATAAAATTTGTAATTGAGTCTTTTGAAAACAGGTGCTTTGCTCAGGCTGCCTTCTGTGACCTGAGCAAGGCATTTGACTGCGTGAATCATGATATTTTGCTTGAAAAATTAGCTTATTATGGAGTCAGTGGAAGGAGCCTTAGTCTTTTTAGATCGTACCTTGGCGATCGCCAGCAAGTTGTTTGTGTAGGAAATAAGAGATCCGATCTTGCTAAAGTAAAGTACGGCGTCCCCCAAGGATCAATATTGGGACCACTCCTCTTTGTATTGATGATAAACGATCTTCCTCTCGCAATCAACAGCAAGACTGTGTTGTATGCTGATGACACTACTTTTCTTAATTCTCATTCAGATGCACACACTTTACATAATATGACAGCTGATACCTTGGCGGAAGCTTCCAAGTGGTTCAGAGCTAATGGCTTTAAATTGAACGAGGATAAAACTCAGCTTATGACATTTGGTCTCAGGGATTACACACACAACAATAACAATAGTTTAAAGTTTTTAGGCTTAATGTTTGATCACAGATTGACCTGGGAACCCCACATAAATTTCGTTTCTGCTAGGTTATCTGGGGTTATCTTTTTGTTAAGGCAGTTGAAGAATCTTGTACCGGAAAAATACCTCAGAAGCTCATATTTTGCTTTTTTTCAAAGCATAATTGCATACGGAATTTTAGTATATGGAAACAGCTGCCACATCAATAAGGTCTTGCTTTTGCAGAAAAAGGCTATCAGAATATTGACAGGTGCAGGGTATCTAGATCACTGTCGACCTCTTTTCAAAAAAACAAAAATATTGACTGTCATAAATCTCTATATATTTCAAGTAATCATGCACACTAGAAAGAATCTCAATAGCTTGAATAAAAGATCCAATATCCATGCTTATGACACCAGGAAAAAAGACCACATTGATATTCCATATCAACGTCTTGTCATAAGCATGAAACACTATGACAGCATAGGCTTGAGAATGTACAATAAGTTGCCATTGGATATCAAATGTTGTGAAAATATTGTTATTTTTAAAAAATTACTTTTTGAGTGGCTGGTTTTGAGACCTTTCTATTGTTTGACAGAGTTTTTCGATTCTACTTGATGTAATTCTACTTTGTGACTTTAAATTATTGCTTTGACTTTATTATTTCGTAATTGTATTACCATGACTTTGTCAATTACCTATATTGGTCTACGACAATAAAATCTATTTATTTATTTATTTATCTTCTATATACCATTCCCCCCGCCTAGATCCCATAAATTCGTTGCCGTCTATGCCTTTGCAAGTCGGCCGAAGATCAAAATAACTAATAATCACGAGATACAGTCTCCTAACCTCAAAGTTTTCGACTGTTTATTTGGTTTTTGGTTCAATTGCTCAAAATTTACCATTATTTATTTTAGTGCATGCTTGTGCCCCGCCAAGGAGTAGAACGTCACACATGCCGACACAACGTAAGTCATTAAACGTAATTATTAAACCTAACTATCACTCAGAGTTTATGATTATAATTCCGATTTTTAATTTTATGATTCTAAATTTATATTCATTCAGTGCATGTTCATGCCCCTCCACGGAGCAGTACATGACAACTACTATATTATGTTGCGAGGGAGACATTTTAATAAATTCCGATCAATTTAGTGGAAATATTATTAGTTCATATAAACATTTTCTCCTTTAATCAAAGAAATTCCGCCAAATTTCAATGATCTTTCCCCTTCTCCAAATGCAGTTCCTCCCCTGATACAAAGAATCTACCCCAACCAATCTCATTCACTTCCATGTAATTTTAAACTCCCATCAAATATAGGTTCATCTTAAAAAAGTAGCAAGGTCAAGTTTGCCCTTAAACGAGCAAACAAGTAAGTGATCTCAAGTTTGCGGTGTGTCATCACCGCACCTACGTGTGAGCTTCCTCAGCTTTGCAAAGAAGTACTCTTGAAAATAGTTATTGATATCGTTCGACTCATCCTCTATGAAATTTGGAGGTTCTAGAGATAGAATTTGATACTCTCTTTTGGTAAGATTAATTGGCAATTCCCGAGTGGAAGTGGCACAAACACTGTTCCAGTGGATAATTAGTCACACAATGTCATGCTCGAATAAGGCAAAGAGACAATGTGAATTTACCGAGCATGTGCGATACGTCTAGACTCAACAGTTGAGCCCGGAAACACGTATTTGGACGGGAAGGGGAGGAACATGCATGTCTCTTTCAAGTTTGGAGAAATTGCTTGTATTTTCGGAAGTACGAGGAGCCAAGCAAGCAATACAAACGTAACAGCAACAGCGTGTAGTTACAAATCAATTGGATAGAGTGCGTGACTCCCTTTGCTGGCATCCCCTCGCTTCTATGAATGTGCGTTTAATGTCATATTCAATAACACACAGACTTGTATGCGACCAGACACACAGGCGCTACGTGTCTCATCGTTGCTGCTTGCAATCCACTCCATCCTCAACAATGCCAACTCCAATCACCTCATAGAGTGTAAACCTATACATTGAGCCTGGATGGTCCCCGTTCAAAATGACCTTCACCTTTGACCTAACACACGAAAAGTCAAGTGAACCATTCCAATGCTTACAATACAGTAAGTAATAAGGGTTGAACTGATCTGCAATACTTTTAATCGTGTCAAACATCAGAGTTATTCGTGCCACCATATTGTTGTTATGGAGTGAGATTATTCTTGTTTGATTTCCATTTTTTGCCATAGACCACGATGAAATATCCGAGAAAGATTATTCCTCTTCACTTTGTTTACTCTCATCACATCTTTAAGGAGAAATGGTCATATATTGAACATTATTGCTAAGCTGCCTTTGCTTACTACATTTGGTGTAACCTAGTCACATTGTGAGGATATCTCATTTATGAACAATTCGATAAATCTCTAACGTTAATCATTGATTCGTGATACATGTTTTTGGAAAATTTTATAAAAATTTAACTTCAATATAGTATAAGAAAATCAAAACATCATATAAAACCATTTATTACACAATCTGAGTTTTCTTAAATTGGATTTTAGGGACACATTTCATAGACTATTTTAATTGTTGTATGAATCACTATCCCATTTTAGCACAGATAAGAAAGCAGCAAGCAAGCTCCTCTAAAAGTTTGTTGTGGTTCGATTAATTCGAACTCTATTACTATGATACCATGGTTGGGCCTTTAGAGCTTACGTAGCAAAGTGTGGACCGAAATTGGAATTTGCAGTTAGGGCATGGGAGTGGCCAGAACTCATTAGTGCTGGCCTGCCATACTTTAACCCCCGTCGTTGCTACATGTTTATACAGCAATATACACTGTATACACACCCTTATAGCAAGCAGCACTACGCGTGGGGGATGGGTTCTCAAATTTCCCCTCTGGGAACCTAGATCCAAGCATCCCATCTAGATGTCTTGCCACCCTAGCGCTTGTACTTTCATCTGGTCTCAACCTATAA